>NC_068357.1:45127149-45427149 GCF_020536995.1 Dreissena polymorpha | reverse complement strand
AAATAATTAAGGTATAGGAATAAATCCTTGAATACGTCTTAAATCGGTTACGATAGTTCACGTTGCGTGAAAAATAACCATGCAGTACGCAAAGAATTTTTTAACAAGAACACTTGCTAATTAAATTAAGTAATTCTCATGTATTTCACATTGCCATTAGCAGCATAAAAATCTGTCTTTTATGCACTAGTTGAAATTCTTAAGAAAACAATGTATAACACAGATATTTCAAATAAAGCACCATTTACCGATGTGTTTACATCCATTAACGTTTAATTGGAAACCCCACAAAGTCACGTGATCATGCACCTTGTTATATCACGCCATCGCTGAAGGACGCTTTCTTTTTCCAGACGTCATTTTAAATATTTTGAGAAAGGCATGCAGTAAGTACATGTATTGTAATTCCAAAACCGAATGGAAGCATCAATAGAATGAAATACTTAGATGACCATGCTAAAATCAAGGACGTGTGCTATTGCTGAACTCCTCTTGAACTCATTGCAAAAGGTCAGTCTGTCTGGAAAATCACTTTGTCCTCGTTTCAAGATAATTCGATTTGCCGTTGTCTGCTGTGAGAGGTCATTCCGGGTTCTTGGTGACGCCACAGACATCGCGAATATGAGCTGTATTTTGTTTGTGTTGAAAAAGTATGTTGTTTTATGCCATACGAATGATAAGCTGTGTTAGCACTTTTTATTAAAGGTGTTGTCATTTAATGTAGGTATTGCAGAACAATGTATAAGATATCTATAACATTATAGTTTGTGCTTTTGTGTTGCTTGTCAACATTACTTTGCCGAGTTCTATTGTTTAAATATTTTGTACTACTTGTTGCTTATTTCATATCAAGTTGCCTTTTGTAGTTATATTTTTTTTTGCTACTTTATGTGCTTACAAACTTGTGCTGAAATGCATTATATGTATGTGTTTGTTTATTTATCTATGTGTAAACATGTATGCAAAATACGTATATATACAACTACTTGCATGATGCAAGTCAATGAACATTTTTCATTACTATGTTGTTTATTATGTAATCTGTTTGCTTTAAATCTGGTACTACCCACTGCTTGCTTTGCTTGTCACTTTTATTTGCTTGATGCCAGTCCATGAAAATTTGTCATTATTATTTTGTTTGCCATGTAATCTGTTTACCTTATATCTATAACTACCTTCTGTTTGCTGTGCTTGTCAGTTTTATATGTGCTGATATGTACGTGCAACCTTTTATTGTGAGGAAGCTGCTAATCAGTTCACTTCGAATCTGATTCGAGCTGATATTTCGCTTTTACTCATTTTCTTAGCGGTCCCACATTTTGTGTTTCTTTTCTTCTCAGTTTTTAAGCTCGCGAATTTTTATGGCAGTTTTTAGATCTACGTATAGATCCAGATCAGCGGCTTGCTGCACAACATTTTTAAATAATATAAAGACCATTAGAATGTAATACTATGATTTTTTTCAGCATGCTAATGATATCTATTAACTTAAATGAATATTGCTATATTTTATAACATATTTAGCTGTTTTATATTTGTCCATTAATACACATGTTTATATAGTCGGTTCATAAGCCTTAATGGCTTATGTTGTCTGTATATATCTTGCCGACTCAAAATAAATCTTATTTTATCTTATCTTAATAAACGTCAATGTGTCTATAATGTATTATCATCTATTTATTATCATGCATTATCACACACAGCCTAATATGCAACATTATTTATTTATTGGTTATTATATATCAAGCTGCACAAGAATATTGTTTCATTTTTAACCCTTTGCATGCTGGGTAATTTGTCTTCTGCTAAAATGTCGTCTGCAGAATTTCTAAAATTAGCATTTTCTTCGATTTTTTTCAAAGAATACTATCAGAATAGCAAACAGTTTGGATCCAGATGAGACGCCACGTTTTGTGGCGTCTCATCTGGATCCAAACTGTTTGCAAAGGCCTTTAAAATTCAGCTCCAGCGCTTTAAGGGTTAAGTGTTGGTTTGCTAAAGGGGCTAAAAGAACACACTCTCATTTGATAATAACATAAATCAGAGTGAAAATAAGAAAACAATACCTTAATTTGATTTGAAGTAATGCCGACACTGTGAATTGTTGAATGACCACGCACATGAAAAGATTCGAACGGCAACTTGTCATTGTATAGTTATGGTGATGACGATGGGATATGTTTATAAAATATATATTTTAACATTTTAAACATAGGGAACTAAATATATCACGTGTACAACATAATGCATTAACTTTATGAAATATGTAGAAACAATTGATTTAACCCATTAATGCCTAGCGTCCTGAAAAAAGGACATTGCAAACAGCGTAGACCCAGATGAGACGTCGCATAATGCGGCGTCTCATCTGGGTCTGCGCTGTTTGCTTAAATGAATTTCTTTATGAAATATTCTAAATATAGAAATAAATATACTTGACACCCCTAATTTTGGAAATAAATTGATCCAATTAAGAAGGATGGGAGAGTCCACTGGGCATAAATGGGTTAAAACTGTTAAACAATAAAAGGATTGTTATAGTGTTATGTGTTCCTCAGTACATTTTCTTAGTTTTCGCAAAGCAAAATATGGCCCAGAAAATATTCTTGTAGCGACAATTGTTTTTTATCGGCTTAAATGCGGCGAACAAATGGTATTGCTTTCGGGGGCCTCCATGATATGGATAGAACAACATTGTATGTTTTAAAGTTGGAGTTATTGGTTAATCTGCAATGGTGCCCCATCCCCCCCCCCCACATCCCCCAACCCTTTTGTGTTCATATGCGTTTGTCTGCTGAATCCATTTTTATGGCAATTCTGAAAAATATCCATGTTGATATGGGTGAATACACAGTAAGCTATTTTATTGCTTGCAATAAGTGATTATATAAACTGTGAGCATATAAGTTTTTCGGAGGAAAAAGTGCCAATCGTGCGCTACAATACTATGAAATAAACCGTATATAAGGACTTTTATCGTTTAAGCAATGTATATGACTGCTTCATTTTGCAATCATATCGAAAGTACGTAACGAGAAAAATTGTTATTTCATTTGCGTGTAACATAAGCACAGAGTCACCGGTGCAAGTGTTAACTGGTTATATCTACTCTAAATTATCACAAAATTTGATTCTTTTTCTACAAAAATGACAACACATGGAATGAACTATATGAAAAGTAGGGTTGCTAGGGTACCTTCCAATAATTACTACAGAAATATATTATCTGTAAATCAACCTGCCTTTATTTTTTAGCAAATGCGTGCGAGTTTGCGTTAATGTATTACTGGTTATGAAATTCTGTATTTTTATTGAGTACAATTATCTATCTATAGCTCTTTAGCTGAGGCTAAATCTTGTTATGCTGGATATACAAATACAAACCGCGATCTTTTCTTTTATATATAGATAATATTATGTGAGTTTTGGATAAAGATCATGCAGTTTTATCATGCGAGGTATAGAACCATGGTACGTAGCATGAGGGTTGCCGAGCGCAACAATGGTTCAAGTCGAACATGATAGACTTGATCTTTATCCAAAACTCACACAATATTCTATTTATCCTATTATTTCCTCCCTTTTATCCATGAATAATTATCAAATATCGCATTTTTGCATCTTCTGGGAAAGCTCTGGCAAAGGCAGGACTCGTGTTCAGTGTTTGGTCTACTCTTGAGTGGACCCTTGTAAGTAATATTGATCTCCCGTTCGGCGGTGTTCGTCTCAGAGCTCTCTCTCTCTCATTCCGATCTTTTGTGCGTCTCTAGTAAAGTAATAATGACCATTATAGGGATTTTATCCAGCTATACTCGTTCTAGTAAAATCTCTGCGCGGAGGTTGAATTTCTATTTTTGTTTCGTTTACTATTTTTAGTGTGGCCTAATTTATTCTTTCGCTTCATTCATTTACAACTTCCGGTGAATCGTGGTAAAAATCGTCACTTCCTGTATAACTTCAAATTTGTTGAAAAATATGGCAAGCACTAGTAATTGGTCTGTGGTGGGCAAGCCGAAGAAAGGCAAGGGTCCGAATAGTCCACTGTCAAAATCTCAGAAGAAACAGTTTGTGGACAATATGCCCAGAATCGCCCAGTCTGGTAATTGTTTGCTTTTTGACATTTTATTGTGCAATGTTTTTGCCAAATAGGTGCGGAAATATCATTTCTTCGTTTGCATTAATGAAGTTCTACTTAAAAGCTCTGAGCTTTTATGAGTACAGCTCAGAGTTCTTGACAACGGTTTTTTTTCATGTGAACAATTTGTCACGCATTAGTCTGTAAAATCGAGTTCAATTACCTAATGCATGGTAATTAACACAATACAGACATCAATTTCAAGTCATTTGTGGAGATTTCCTCATAAACAAAATACAAAAACCATTATCAAACCGAAAAAATACATACATGCCAGAATTTTTCAGGTCCAAATCGGGACTTTCCATAAAAAATTGTCGGGAAATTTGACCAAAAAGCGGGACACCTAAAACGATCAATCATTCCACCTTTTCTTAAGTCAGTAGCCATTATTTTACTTACAAAAACTCTAAATTTCTGCCCAATTATTGACGATAAATGTGTGTTCAGAATTTCCTGAACACAGACATTCTCCATTTTCCGGAAGTAAACACACTCCAAAAACTGAAATGTGGGGTATCCCCGTATGCCTCGATTTGACATCCAATTGGTACAGGGATATCCCCTTGAACATATGTAAATCATGTGACACGATGTGAGCGCATCGAGTACTGTTCTTATTCTACCAATCGTCAATAAACTCTAAATTTAGATTGATGCAATATGTACAAACTATTTTCTGAAAATCAGTCAAAAACGAAAGTTAATTAAAAGCTTTGTGCTGTTTGAACTAAGAACTAGAAGTCTTACACAATTTCAATTATTTCAGACCCTGTTCAAGAATCATCAACTATCTATGATGCATTTGTGCAAAAAGAGCAGCAGCGATATGAAAAGAGGCAACAAGAAAAGTTTGCAGACAAAATTGAAGCAGGAAAAGAGCCCAATGGGAAAGGCATCTCAGATGGTGTAGCCAAAAAGAAGACTCACAAACCCAAGAAAACTGAACAGGTTCCTAGGAAACAGCCTTTCGAAGATGCAATTAAACTGGTATTTCGTGAAGAAATTAACCCATTTATGCCTAGTGGACTCTCCCATCCTTCTATATTCCTTACAGAAATTCCTTTAAGCAAACAGCGCAGACCCTGATGAGACGCCGCATGATGCGGCGTCTCATCAGGGTCTACGCTGTTTGCCAAGGCCTTTTTTCTAGACGCTAGGCATAAATGGGTTAATAACTTGTAAATCCATTGTTTTTTTACCTTTACATGTATATTTTACAGCCTGTGACTGTTTGATTGGAAAAAAAGCGAGATAGACCATGAAATTGGGAAAAAATTAACATGATTAATGTGATTAAAAATTACAGTCAGGGTTTTTTTTCCACTTTTTGGGAAGATAGCCCATGGCTTTGGAATTGGGAATTTTATCGGCATTTTCATGAAATTGGGAAAATAAATTCATTAGCCTTTTTTCCACATGAAAAGTCCACTGATTAGGGAAATACTAAATTTGATATAACTCATTATAATCATTCAAATTAAAAGAACAAAATCTTATAATACTTTGTTAGATGTAATTGAATTGAAATTGAGATAAAATACGCATAAGACTTCTTTCTAAAAAAAAATAAAAAAAATAATTTTTTTTTTTTTTTTTTTTTTTTGGAAATTGGGAATTTTTTTCCACATTTTGGGAAAAAAGTATACTTTTTGGGATTGGGAACATAGCCGAATTTCGGCTATAAAAGCGGGCCAAAAAAAACCCTGACAGTACACCAATTGTTTAATAAGTGCATGTTTAACCTCTTTCTAAAATTTAATTAAGTGCTAAGGAATTTAATTTCGGTTTAATAATTTAAATAAAACAAATATTTTCTTTCTTGGAAATGTTCAGCATATTTTAGGGGAAATTTTGGTCAGATTTTTGAGGAAACAATGCTACTTTTTGCCATTGGGAAAATGCCTTTTTTACTTTTTGCAGATTCAAAACAGCCTGTAAGAGGCTGTGATTTTGGGCAAAAAATAATCACTGAAATTTAAATCAGTTCTTAAGCTTGTCCTAGAAGGAAGGACACAGCACTTTTCTCATCCTGCCACCTTAGTCCCTACCTTGCCTCTATTTTTTATCTGATTGCATTATTATACAGCAATTTGTATTTGCATGTTCAACAAATGAAGTAAATGGTCATACTTAAACAAGTTGAATTAATTTTAGAAAACCATTTTTTTTAATGAAAATATGTTTTTAATGAAAAGAATTTTAATGCATGTATCACACAAGCTATATTTAAAATATGCTACAGACATAAACTGACCACATAGGTGATAATGCCCCTAAGAAAAACGTGCCCTTTTTAACCCATTTATGCCTAGCGTCTAGAAAAAAGGCCCCGGCAAACAGCCTAGACCCAGATGAGACGCCGCATGATGCGACGTCTCATCGGGGGTCTGCGTTGTTTGCTTAAAGGAATTTCTGTAAGAAATATTCTTAATATAGAAATACATATTCTAAAAATCCCTTATTTTTGAAATATATTGATCCAAATTAGAAGGATGGGAAAGTCCACTAGGCATAAATGGGTTAAAGCCTAGCCGGAGCAATGCTTAATTCTTATTATAAAGTTTACAGACCTACATAGTTATTATCACCCGCCATAGGCGGAGGGATATTGTTTTGGTGTTGTCTGTGCTTCCGTCCGTCCGTCTTTCCGACTGTCCGGAGCCATATTTTGGAAGTTCTTTGGCGGATTTCATTTAAACTTGGTATGAGTATATATATGGATAAGGGGATGATGCACGCCAAATGGCATTGTACACCATCTGTTAATAACAGAGTTATGGCCCTTTTTATCTTAAAAAAATGCTTTTTTTGTGTGTCCGGAGCCATATCTTGGAAGTGCTTTGGCCGATTTCATTGAAACTTGGTATGAGTATGTATATGAAAAAGAGGATGATGCATGCCAAATGGCATTGTACACCATTTGTTAATAAAGCAGTAATGGCCCTTTGTATCTTGAAAAAATGCTTTTTTGATTGTCAAACATAACACTTTTGTGTCCAGAAGCATATTGGCGGGGGATATCAACTCAACGAATTTGCTTGTTTTACTATTACTTGGTTGGCGCTAATATCCATATTTCCCGGAATCTGCAACTCACTTTCTAAATCGGTCTTTCACATAGCGACCGTAAAGGGAAGTTACTCTTATCTACTTTTTTAAGCCAATCAAAATCATTGTTTGTTGGGAAATTAGTTTATAGTGGCTATGTCAATGCCATAACTCCGCCTATCTGATTAAATGACAATTCCGTACTGGTCGATTCGATAACGTTTAAATCATTACATCTATAGCATAGGTCGCCAGCCAGGAATTGTAATCGCCAATGGCGATTTCGGCGATCAGTAACGCTAACGTAGCCTATTATTTGATAGCACATGGTTTTCCAATTTGTGAAGATTTGACTGAATAAAATAGCTCTGCTAAATTGCATTAGCTAGTAGATCTATATGATGAGGATATAAACTGTTAACATGGTTTTAAGGTCGTATGCAAAAAGAATTAAAGTTAATAAAACATTGAATTGGAATTAATCCGAATTATTAAGAAAACTTGTATGCATGTTATATAAAGTATACGAACATTAATGGAGTTGTACAAGTCTTTAACATTAACTGTGAATAAAACAGAATCAAGTGTTTACTTGTTTAATCTTTATTGTTCTATGTTTGTTCAATACAAACATAGTTACAAATGTAAAGAATTGTAACTTTAATTTTGGGCTAGTTGAAATTGATTCGGGCTAGTGAAATTTCCAAGCTGGTAGCCCGGCTGGGCTAGTGCCTAAAAAACATTAATGCCAAGACTGACCGTATGATATTATCCATGGTCGTGTGGTGTGCCTTGTCGATTTTTAGTATTTTACCACTCTAGTCTCCTTGGAGCATCCAAGTCCAAGAGAAAAACTAGAGGTTAGTAGCACTGAGGAAAAAAGGTATCAATGTGAGCATTTTCACCTCAGATAACAGAGGAAGATCTTCGCTCAGTTCTGCTGCAGTCCAAGGGTCACTTCCCTGAGAAGCCTGACCTGTGGTTAAAAGATCTGGTCACCTACATGAACATGAAACTGGAGAACTGCATCGAGACAGACAAGTATCTGCAGAAGGACAATACTGGTGAGTAACCAATACATAATGGTTTTGCAAAAAGTGTCTTCCTAATTTAGCCTGGCAGTCTTTTCAGGGCCAATTTTCAAGTAATTACGATTGCAAATAATTGGGACTTAACATGCGTGAATCAAGTGTTCAATATGAGAGCATCGTGTCTACTGATAATTATATCACAGTTTTATTTCAATTACATGTGGCACGTATAAATCAATGATTTTAATTATCATTTTCTTTTATTATTTGAGTAATTGTAAAGAGTTCTATTAAATCAGATTTACCCAAATAATAGGAAATTTTTGCGTGAACAATGTCCCAATTACCAAATAGTTGCCAGGGAAAGATCTAATTGTTCAAAGTAGTGATTTCAACCTCTGGCAATTTCCCGCAGACTTCCCGGCCTCGTCGCTAAAGAAGAACTGCACGAAGGTAATCACCCCTGTGCTAGCAGAGTGCACCCTGGCCACCCTGGACAATGTGCTGTTCTTCTGTGTGAACACAATGCTGGACGAGGCCCAGAACGGCGCGGCCACGTTTGGGTTCCGTATCTTCATTCAGCTCCTTGTACGCAGCAACCCTGAGGCCATGCTGACCAGAATCCAGCAGGTAATGATTTTGTTATCAGTTTGTTTGTTTTGCAATTTTTGACTGAATCCATTGTAATGCCCCGCTTGATAGGTACATTGATCATGACTGGCAAATGACCCCTATTGATTTTCAGGTCAAAGGTCAAGGTCACAGTGACTCGAAACAGTAAAATGGTTTCCGGATGATAACTCAAGAATGCTTACGCCAAGGATCATGAAACTTCATAGGAACATTGATCAGGTGTGGCAGATGACCCTTATTGATTTTGAGGTCACTAGGTCAAAGGTCAAGGTCACAGTGACTTGAAACAGTAAAATGGTTTCCGGATGATAACTCGAGAATGTTTACGCCTAGGATCATGAAACTTCATAGGAACATTGATCAGGACTGGCAGATGACCCCTATTTATTTTCAGGTCACTAGGTCAAAGATCAAGGTCACAGTGACTCGGAACAGTAAAATGGTTGCCTGATGATAACTCAAGAATGATTAGGCCTATAATCATGAAACTTCATAGGTACATTGATCATGTTTGGCAAATGACCCCTATCGATTTTCAGGTCAAAGGTCAAGGTCACAGTGACAAAAAACGTATTCACACAAAGGTTGCCACTACAACTGACAGCCCATATGGGTGGCATGCATGTTTTACAAACAGCTCTTGTTTATTGTGGCTAAACTGTGTTGTGCTTTTTTTTAGGCCTTTTGAGCCTCAGAGTTTTGTTAAAAGCTTACACTTTGTCACTTAACCTAACAACCCTTTCCACCATGCTGAGGCTTAAAATAGAAAAAATTGTTCCTGCTCAAAAACTTAGAGTTTGAATGGAGGTATTGCTCTTAAATTTTGTTTGGAGGTAGCTTACATGAAGACCAAGCATGGGATTATGTTTAAGCCAATAAGGTCAAGGTTAAGTGAGTGCGACCAAGCATGGGCTTGTGTTTGAGTCAGTAAGGTCAAGGTTAAGTGAGTGCGACCAAGCATGGGCTTGTGTTTGAGTCAGTAAGGTCAAGGTTAAGTGAGTGCGACCAAGCATGGGCTTGTGTTTGAGTCAGTAAGGTCAAGGTAAAGTGAGTGCGACCAAGCATGGGATTGTGTTTGAGTCAGTAAGGTCAAGGTAAAGTGAGTGCGACCAAGCATGGGATTGTGTTTGAGTCAGTAAGGTCAGGGTAAAGTGAGTGCGACCAAGCATGGGCTTGTGTTTGAGTCAGTAAGGTCAAGGTAAAGTGAGTGCGCTGTTTTGGGACATCTGTTTTATGTATGAATTAATTTTTGTCCCCTACCAGTTTCACCCGAGGGGACTTATGGTTTGCGCTCTGTGTGTCTGTCTGTGAGTCTGTCTGTGCGACTGTCTGTGCGTCTGTCTGTCACACTTTTTTGGATCCTGTCATAACTTTAAAAGTTCCTAATATTTTTTCATGAAACTTGCAACATGGATAGATGGCAATATGGACATTATGCACGTCATTTCATTTTGTTCCTACATCAAAAATTGTGGTTGCTATGGCAACAAAAAAAATCTGAAAATGGTGGAATTTCAGACAATGGTGGAGCCGGTAGGGGACCATATTGCTTGACAATAGCCTTGTTAATAATGCCCTAACACTCGCCCATATACCAAAATCTAATCAATCATTTCTCTCCATATAGTATCATGATCTTGTTCGGAGCACACAAAATCGACCCGAGCGTTGTCTGATGGTTCTGTGGTCACTGAGTCAAGCTGGCTTCACAAGTCTCAAGGCAGGACTCAGAGGTACAAATAGCTACATAAATAATCACCAGTGCTTTCATTTAGCTTTCATTTTAACCCTTTAACTATATTTTACGTGTGATATTTGCCAAACTTTTCCAAATACTTATCTGCAAGTGCTAAATTGCATAGTGTAAAGGTTTAATTTATTTTTTAAAGAGTTATTGTCCTGTGTTTGAAATGAAAATTAAAAGCTTCTGTATTTTCTGTTGCATATCACTGGAAGCAATGATCTGAATTTGATGAAACTTTATATGCAGTATTCCTAGAGGAAATGCGCTTAGTGTTATTTTGACCATTTCAAGTGAGTTTTCAGAGGATTATTGTTTTTATGTTTTTAACAGCATAAAACCAGAACAGCATAAAACCAGAACAGCATAAAACCAGAACAGCATAAAACCAGAACAGCATAAAACCAGAACAGCATAAAACCAGAACAGCATAAAACCAGAACAGCATAAAACCAGAACAGCATAAAACAAAAACAGCATAAAACCAGAACAGCATAAAACCAGAACAGCATAAAACCAGAACAGCATAAAACCAGAACAGCATAAAACCAGAACAGCATAAACCAGAACAGCATAAAACCAGAACAGCATAAAACCAGAACAGCATAAAACCAGAACAGCATAAAACCAGAACAGCATAAAACCAGAACAGCATAAAACCAGAACAGCATGCAAGTAACTTGCAGTCTGTTCTGTTTGTATGCTGTTTGCTGCTCATCAGTATCCTAGGTTGGAAACTTGGCCTTTATAACTTGAATAAAGCAAGAAAGATCTTAAACTTAATTATATTTTTTTGGTGCATTATCTGAGTGGTAAACGGTTACACTGCATCTGATTGTATTTCAGTATGGCTGGATGTGATGTTCCCATTACTGAGTACGAAGGCTCTTGGTGGCTTCTGTATGCAGTATTTGGAGATCATTCTTGGGTGAGTCATAAGAGGTGTTTCCATTTGTTTTCAGGGGGGGTGTTTTCAGAGTGTCCCTTGGCTTAACATTTTCTTTAGCCCATTGAACAGTAGAGCATATCATTATTTTTTCATATTTGCATATGTATATTTTATTTAGTGCATGTCCTTGCAAAACACAATTTTCTTGCTGTCAGCTACATGTATGGATCAACGTTTGAAATCCAGACCTCCACAAATTTGGAAAAAAACTTTTACTTCCCAACTACAAACAAAGCTAGTTTTATTCCAGTAGTAATGTTTTATATGCTGTTTTATATGCTAAGTAATTTAAGAAATTTTAGAATGTGTTTGTGTTCTTCGAATTGTATGTTTTTCCAAATGGTATACCAGGGCTCAGCCGTGAGGGAGACGTGGGAGATCACTTCTCCCTGGACATATTAACTTCTCCCTTAAATTACATGTAGGAGAAGTGACTTCTAGTCCTTTGGAGATATACTTTGAGCCAGAAATTGACTGATTATATATTAATTAAATTCAGTAAAGTACAATAATAGCTAGGGATGCAAGAGGTTAACCTACCGAAACGACCAGTTAACCAGTTACATTTTCAGGAAAAGGTTAACCTGGAAAAAAATATTTGATTATGTTTTTTTTCATGGAATATTTCGTGCGATTTTACATTTTTCGTGTGACATACCTCCAACTTGTGCTGGCGACTAGTTAGAACAACATGCCGCACCATCGACGGTAATAAATAACGTGTCAACAATCAAAGTAATAAAGCAATTAATCAATACCTTTGTGATAAAAAATAGGGGGTACGTTTTGATAACTGACACTATTGGTCTTTTGACTTGCTAAAATTTCACTAGCGAACTGCGGTGAGTGGGAGCTATTAGCGAAGACGTAATTGACACGTTTATTGAACTCACGATAAAAAACAGTCGAGACATTGGACGGCTTATTTTGATGTTTTGTATACCAATATCCAACACTGATTGCTCGCAAAAATACCGTGTTTATAAGTAACAATTTTATCAAGAATTGCATTTGTAGTTAAAATCCTGACAAGTAAACGTCCTTTTTGTTTATCAAAAATTAATATCATTATGATAATTTACGTTCAACGATTCCACCATTACCATCCGATGCAAGTTCTATTAAAGAAAGCAAATCTTTAACTAACTAAATAATTAAACATCAATTACAAATATAAGAAAAAATAAACCTGTTAAATTTAGTATTGGTGTAATTGCGTAAAATTTGTGCGCTATGGTACGTCGACAAACATACGTAACTATCAGTATTTGAGATCATAATACTTAGTTACTTCACCATTAAATAAATGTACTGATTATATTAAATATTCACAAACATTTCGTTCAAAATTAATTTAATTTGTGTCCTTTATTTAGCGCACATTTTTTAATTGTATAATGAAAATCAAACGATACTACGTCGGCTACAAACGCTAAAATGCAAACAACAAAATATGCAATAATCGAATAAGAAGAAATGCGGATTCGTTGAACACACATGTCTCACTTTACATCGAATTGAAAGGGAAAAAACATTTCTATATAAAGCCAATTTGAGTTTCAAAAATTATTATTGCATAAACTCTATCTATAATGCCCTCTGGCGGGGTGCAGAAACTTGGCAAAAGGAGGGCTTGAACGGGAGAAATCGTGTATTAACAATGAGATTCACGTGCCGTTCAAGCCCTGTTATGTGATTTTCATATCCATAATCTGGTCCACGCGCAGTTACTTCCCTTCTCCAGCCTTTGACGACTTTCAAAGCATAAATGGGGAACTGAATAAGCACCATTTTTCTCATGCATGCAGGGATAATGACTAGTTCAATCCACTTTTCAAGTTATACCACCTGCACTCTCTTGACAACAGCTTTATTTTATTGGCAACGTAAATGAAGTTAAGGTTATTTACTCAACACTTTCAAAAGACTATGCTGTAAATGTAAGTGTGTATGTACCTTTAACGTTCCTGCTGTAAATTCCAAAATAATTCCCCATTTCTTACTTTGCGCGGCTGCATTTCAACTTTGCATTAATCCACTATTTAAACACATTTTAAATCGAAAACTACCTATCCGAAGGTAAAGCCTCGTCATTTCAGATGATGACCGAGTGAGGCATATGTAAAACACAACCTTGAACTGTATTGAATTAATCGAATTATTTGTTGATGTCGAATGAACAAAACATATTGTTTTCAATGTTATTTAAAATTATTTTGGTATGTGTGATTTGTTTATGCAATAATAGCGAAAATACACATTTTCTCGGACATGATCATCTGCGGGCGCTCTCAAAATCCGTTCCCGCCCTCGTGCTGCACACTCGGGCAGGAACTGATTTTCGAGCGCCCGCAGATGATCATGCCCTCGAAAACGTGTATTATCCCTATAAAACAGAATAAACAAAGGAACACACCATTTTTGTGGCGCGAATGTAATATAAGCAGCCCAACCAAAAATAAGTTAATAACATGTGAAAACAAACATTGTGTAGTTCTTTAATTTTTTACTCTTATGCATTTACAGAGGAAAAATAAATAAAATTTATAGCATCGTTTACAAAATTATGAAAATATTTTTTTATAATTCATTTTATTACGAAACTGGCATATTATCAACGCAAGCGATTTCAAATTTAAAATTACTTTTGTTTCTACAGAGCGGTTCGAGCGATATGACATTTTTTATGTACTCTAAATAATTTTAACTACTTAATGTGTTTCGGTTAACCGGTTATAGAAAAAAGTTAACCGGTTAATGATTTGTGTAACCTCTTGCATCCCTTATAATAACACATAAACTCTTAAGAGTGTTTGTTTATTTGTGTTAATGTTTTCCCCAAGACTGCAAAATGTGAGTTGTTTTTGATTTATCATAATGATAATGGACGTGTTGTAGGGGAATAAAATAAGGGAAGAGTTGATTAAACGATGAACAGGAACCACTTCTCCTTTAAGTTGCCTCACTTCTCCCTAATTTCAGCTAAGGGAGAAGTCACTTCCTCAAATTTGAACGTAGGCTGAGCCCTGAGAAATGCAGTTCGGAGTAGATTTATTTGCTTCATAAAGGAGGGTAAGAAGGTGTGAAGATCATCCAGTCATGCTTCACACTGATACAAACCTCCGATATCAAACTGTGGCCAGAACAGTCCCCATTGGCTGAGACATGGCATGGAGTCTACTTGGCCACAAACAGTAGTCACTAGTACAATTTAACTCTTTCAGTGCGGGAACCCGAATTTTAAAGGCCTGTGCAAACAGTTTGGATCCAGATGAGACGCCACAGAACGTGGTGTCTCATCAGGATCCAAACTGTTTGCTATTCTGATAGTATTCTTTGAAAAAAATCGAAGAAAATGCTAATTTTAGAAATTTAGTAGACAACATTTTAGCAGACGACAAATTTCCCAGCATGCAAAGGGTTAACAGTTAACCCTTTACCGCTCAGGTGCAAAATGAAACTATCTTAAAACAACCACCATAAAACAAGAATATCACAGGCTGTTCAGGTTTTATGCTGTTTGCTGCTAAATAGTAAGAGTTGACAAAGGACTGAAATTTTAATTTGATTTTCTTAGTGACTACAAATGCATCAAGTTGGATATCTAACGGGTAAAGGGTTAACTCTTTCAGTGCTGGAACCGAATTTTAAAGGCCTTTGCAAACCGTTTGGATCCAGATCAGACGCCACAAAACGTGGCGTCTGATCAGGATCCAAACTGTTTGCTATTCTGATAGTATTCTTTGAAAAATTTTGAAGAAAATGCTAATTTTAGAAATTCAGCAGACAACATTTTAGCAGAAGACAAATTTCCCAGCATGCAAAGGGTTAACATTTTTCTCTTGCAGGTTTGCATTGTTATTTTCAAAAAGAGTGAATTACCAAATACAATTGTACTTGGCCTCGCTTATGGACAGGACTTTATACATGTGCGTAAAGTGTCGTCCCAGATAAGGGTGTCAGTCCACATTGGCTAATCAGGAACAACACTTACATTTTTATGGAAAATTTTGTTGAAAGGAAGTATCTTTTAAAAAAAATCAAGTCTAGATGGAAAATTTCTTTCCTGATAAACCTGTGAAAACTGCACAGGCTAATCTTGGCAAACACTATGCACATTCATTAAACTCCTGTATTACTGACCCCAGCTCACATGTATGTGCATGATATACACAGATTACACAGCAAGCACCTGGGGAAGGGTGCTGGAGAGATCAAGATGAAGGAATACTTCACCCTCCTGGATATGACCTATGGGTCTGGGGCCCTGTCCGGGGACATTCAGGCCAGGCTACAGGCACTGTACCCGCAGATAGAGGTTGGTTGTGGAATGCATTAGGGCCTCGCTCTGAGAAAAGGGGGCTTTATGCATGTGCGTAAAGTGTCGTCCCAGATTAGCCTGTGCAGTCCGCACAGGCTAATGACGCTAATCAGGGACAACACTTACTGCTTAAAGGGACCGTTAACCAGATTGAAGAAAAAAGAAAAGTTCTAAATTACCGTATTTTTTATTTACAATTATTAGTTTATATTGATTAAAATATTGCAACTGGTATATTACATTACTTGAAAAAAGTTTTTAAGTTTTTATATTTTCAGTATATATTCGGTAATAAAATATCGCGATGTGAAATCGAAAGTACATAGCAAAAATAGGTTACATAACGATATACTCACTATTAATAACGCAAATAGATTGATAATTTTATATATAAAATATGTACAATTCACTACGCATGCACAATTTGCATTCCTGAGTTTACCACATGATGATGATCAATCTACTTGCGTTATTTATAGTTAACTGGTAGTTACCTGGTACACATACCCAGTAAAATTTTATTACCGAATATACTGAAAATATGAAAACGTAACAACTTTTTATGCCCCCGAAAGAGGGCATATATAGATTGGACGGTCCGTCCGTCTGTCTTTCCGTCACACTTTGCGTTTAGGTTTCTGCGTTTAGGTTTCGAAAAACGCTCATAGCTTCTATGTCCCTTCAGATAGCAACTTGATATTTGGAATGCATGTGTATCTCATGGAGCTGCACATTTTGAGTGTGAAAGGTCAAGGTCATCCTTCAAGGTCAAAGGTAAAAAAAAACAAAACCAAGGGAAGTAATAAGCTTCAAAGGGAGATAATTATCTGTGCCTGCCAAATGATAAAAAAACAATTAATAAATCAAAGCGGCGCAGTAGGGGGCATTGTGATTCTGACAAACACATCTCTTGTTTCAAGTAATGTATTTGCCAGTCGTGATATTTTTACCAATATAAACTAATACAGTAGAATTGCAATAACTCAAGCTGGCGATTTCTCTAAAACTGGCAATTACTCGAGCATTTAAGGAAGTCCCTAAAATTTTCCTTTACTTTCTAAATAAAAATACCCGCAATAACTCAAACATGCGATTTTCGATAACTCGAAGATGTTTGCTGGTCCCTGAAAGGCATTTCACACCTAATTAACTTGCAATTATTCAAAAACACTTTCTCGTCTGGTGGGTGCTAAAAATATTCGAGTTGTGAAAATAGCGAAATCAAGCAGACAAAAAACGCTTGATAAGTTGTGAAGTTAGTCGCAGTTTTAGAAACACTGCAATTTGACATCCTTTAGATGCAGATAAAAGCTACACAGTTTTAATGATAATTAAATAATTACCAGCACTCGATAATTATGATAAAATGTATGGTATAAAAGAGAGCGTAGCAGATAATACATCGGATTCTCTTAACTGAATTCCTTCTTGTCATTTGCGCTGCATCATGGCAACACAGAAATAAAATAATCTTACAAGTTGTCAAACTCCTGAGCAATCTAGTGAAGGACCCACTTGTGGGGGGATAGCTAGATCAGGAAAGCTTCTGTTTCCTATATCGGGAAGATGTACATTGAATCTTGTTTGAATATTTTTTATTAGCAAGGCTGTTTTCGGAGAAAACCCGAGCTATTGTCATAGCCAGCTCGTCCGACGTCCGCTATCCGCCGTAGGCGTCGTGCTAAAACCTTAACATTGGCTCTAAAATCAAAGTGCTTCCACCTTCAACTTTGAAACTTCATATGTAGATGCACCTTGATGAGTTCTACAAGCCACACCCATTTTGGGTCACTAGGTCAAAGGTCAAGGTCACTGTGACCTCTAAAAAAAAAAAAAAAGCTGACAAGCTTTTGCAGTCGAGCGTGGCACACGTTATGCGGTGCTCTTGTTATATATGTGTTATGTGTGTGTTTTGATTAAATTAAATGAATTAACGATCATTTTTATTTAGTTTTGTTTACTGTAACATCAAGCAATTTTTACAAAAACTTTTCTTTTTCAAGCACTGTCTTACATGTAAATAAAGCGTTTGCAGTCAGAAGTTAAGCATCATCAACCGAAACAGTGAAAACAAATAATAGCATGGACTATTCGAAACCTGCAATTACTTGAGCATCAAGGCCAGTCCCGTGTTACCTCGAGTTATAGCAGTTTTACTGTACCGGTACTGTATTCTGATAAAATGGAAAGAAGCTTAATCGTGGTGAAAATGAAAATAACAAATTGCAAACTTTGTGCATGTGTAAACTCAATGGAATCGGCATGATTTGGATACATATTTTGTAGCAGTAGTCTCCCTTGCGACTTTGTTTACATCAGGCCAAAGGGATGAAGCCGATAGTCAGCTACTGCTTTTGAAATAAAAACTAAAACTTAAGCAAAGTACATCCCAATAGCTCTGCAGGAGGTGAGCTGATAACTTGATAGTTATGTTTCGATGTTAACCTGTTTAAAGTTTGGGATTGCATTTAATTTAGATTGCGTGTATATTTTACTCAATTTTCACAAAGTTTAACAAGTGTCTGACTATGTTAAGAGTGCTAAATTTCAGTGTGTCAGAATATTGTACTTAAGTTTGTTTGAAATCAACATTTACATTTTACATACACAAAAGTATTTAGCTCCAGTAAGTTTAAATCTTGCCATAAATCAAAACTATTTAAGGTATTTCTGTAAATGAATTGATTATCGATCAAACATAAAAAAAATAGAAGCATAAACAGAGTTTAAACTTTTTAAACCGAATCATACTCCCAATAGTTTAACGTGTCTGCTATTTAAACCATTGATATTTGTAATATAATATGTAAACTTTAAACAACTAAAGGAAGACACCATTAACAGTCACATGACCGGATCTCACAGGTTACCAAGATTGAATTTCAATGTTTGAGTTAACAACGAAAGAACTTATTCACAGTGATACAAATGGCGTCCAATTTGGAGAGTTCTATTAATAGAGGATCAGACTTGTTCTTTGACTTTGCTTGTTTCTCCTGTCAGGAAAATGACAGAAACACTGAGGCTGATGTTTACTGTGAGGAATGTTCTAAATGTTACTGTAATAAATGTGTGGAGTATCATAATCATCTTTACAAGAAGCATGCAATTTTGAGCAAGAAGAACATCAGCAAATGGCCTAAGACCACTGTGGATGCACTAGAGCAATGTCAGGAGCACAAGAAAGAAATTGTAATTGTAAAAAATGCGGTATTTTAAAACTTCTTTTTTTCATCAATCTGGTTGACGGACCCTTTAAACTAAATTTTTGCTCAGACGACACTTTATTTCAATGAAAAATATTATAAAAGCTGAAAGTATCTTCCCTGATCAGCCTCTGTGACTACACTTTACGCACATGCATTTAACCCCCTTTTCACAGAGCACAGCTCATTATCATGTTGTTGTATGTGGTGATACTGAAAAAACTGGGTTATGATTGGTGATGAAGATGCTTATTACGAAGGTGGTGAGTGTGTGAGAAGGAATTATATGAGTCGAGTTCTGAGAAAACTGGGCATAATGCATGTGCGTAAAGTATCGTCCCAGATAAGCCTGTGCAGTCCGCACAGGCTAATCAGGGACGACACTTTCCGCCTAAACAAAATTTTCGGTAGGAAGGGACATCCTTTAAAAGAAAAATACCATAAAAGTGGAAAGTGTTGTCCCTGATTAGCCTGTGCTGTCCGCACGGGCTAATCTGGGACTACACTTTACGCACATGCATTATGCCCAGTTTTCTCAGAACACGACTCATATGAGTGTTCTGCTCCTGCAAAATAATGATGAATGGGAGCATTTGTCTGTATCCACAAATGATGGTCAGATGATAAATGCATGTTAACCCTTACAGTGCGGGAACCGAGTTGTGAAGGCCTTTGCAAACAGTTTGGATCCAGATGAGACGCCACAGAACGTGGCGTCTCATCTGGATCCAAACTGTTTGCTATTCTGATAGTATTCTTTGGAAAAAAATCGAAGAAAATGCTAATTTTAGAAATTCAGCAGACGACATTTTAGCAGACGACAAATTTCCCAGCATGCAAAGGGTTAAGTGATGTTCCAGATAAGCCTTTGCCAGCTGCTCAGGCTAATCGAGGAGACACTAAACTTTTATGGATTTTTTAATTTACAAAATCTCTTTTAAAGGAAATCTAGTCTGGATGAAAAGTGTTGTTCCTGATAAGCCTTTGTGATAAATAACTGACTTTGTACAGGAGGTAATATTTGTTGACATTGAGACGAGAACAAAAATACAAACTTCAATCAAGCAGGGTTTTCTTAAGTTTTTGTAAACACATAAGTGAACATTGTCATAAAAGGCAAATATTGCTGTGATTTTATTTGCGGTGTACCACTGTACCTTGACCTGAACACTTTCAGAGGTATAGTCAATCATGTATTAATTTAGAGATTAATCATTAGTGGTCCCTTAATAAAATGGCCTTTAAAAAAGACCATTTGGGAAAAAAGTAAAATTTTCAATATCAAATTCATAGACCATTTATAATGTTTTTATGCCCCCGGATCGAATGATCGGGCATATTGTTTTTGGCCTGTCTGTCTGTCATTCTGTCCCAAAACTTTAACCTGTTAAAGTTTTGCGATAACTTTTGCAATATATTGAAGATAGCAACTTGATATTTGGCATGCATGTGAAGCTGCACATTTTGAGTGGTGAAAGGTCAAGGTCATCCTTCAAAGTCAAATGTCAAAAAATACAATCCAAGGGAAGTAATAAGCTTTAAAAGGGAGATAATTTCTAAACCTGACAAATGATATATTGAAATTTTATTTCAAAGTGGCGCAAAAGGGGGCATTGTGTTTCTGACAAACACATCTCTAGTTGATTATGACATACAATGAGTGAAGTACAATATTTCCTTATGAATCCCAGAAAGGATTAATGAGTTACTTGTATATATCATTTTCACATTCCCTTAAATATTGTTATCCCCCGCCATAGGCATTGTCCGTCCGTCCTTCCGGCACTTTTGTGTCCGGAGCCGTATCTTGGAAGTGCTTTGGCGGACTTCATTGAAACTTGGTATGAGTATATGTTTGGATAAGAGGATGTTGCACGCCTAATGGCATTGTACACCATCTGTTAATAACGGAGTTATGGCCCTTTGTATCTTGAAAAAATGCTTTTTTGTGTCCGGAGCCATATCTTGGAAGTGCTTTGGCGGATTTCATTGAAACTTAGTATGAGTATATATATAGATAAGAGGATGATGCACGCCAAATGGCATTGTACACCATTAGATAATAACGGAGTTATGGCCCTTTGTATCTTGAGAACATGCTTTTTTTGTGAGTCCTGAGCCATATCTTGGAAGTGCTTTGACGGATTTCATTGAAACTTGGTATGAGTATATAAATGGATAAAAGGATGATGTTGGCATTGTCCATCCGTCCAGAAATATTTGTGTCCAGAAGTATTTTGGCGGGGGATATCAATTCAACGAATTTGCTTGTTTACAATTAATTTTCACATGTCATTAGCATAAAAAGAAATCTACATTAAAAGTGAACCTCAAGACATGGTGGGCTTGGCTGGAAAAATAAATTTCTGATTAATAAGAGCCTGGCTCTTTGAAAACAGGGTTTAATGCATGTGCCTTAAGTCTTGCCCCAGATAAGTCTGCGCAGTCCACATAGGCTAATCAGGAGCTAATCAGGTATGATACTTTAGACTTTTTTTTACGGAAATTTTCCTTTAACCCTTTGCATGCTGGGAAATTTGTCCTCTGCTAATATGTTGTCTGCTGAATTTCTTAAATTAGCATTTTCTTCGATTTTTTTCAAAGAATACTATAAGACTAGCAAACAGTTTGGATCCTGATGAGACGCCACGTTCTGTGGCGTCTCATCTGGATCCAAACTGTTTGCAAAGGCCTTCATAATTCGGTTCCAGCACTGAAAGGGTTAAAATAAGTCTGTTTATATTGAAAATACATTTTGGGCATAAAAGAGTCATACCTGATTAGCCTGTGCGGTCTGCACAGGCTTTTCCGGGACAACACTTAAAGCCACACACTTTGCCTCTGACCTTAAAATGAAATGCATGTTGATCAATAAATATAGATGCATTTTGAAAGTGTGCAAAATTGTCATTAAATCTATAGCCTAGTTAGCAAGTTATTTATAATTTTTCAAACGGTACCGCTTTTAAAAACGAAAGTAGGATTTCTATACGTATATGTCAATTTCGATAAACGCGATTATTTTTAAGTTTTAAAACGCAAAAAAGCCGGATTTCTACCTTGTAACCACCAGATATATTCTAATTGGCATAGATAAAATATGTTTCTTATTTATACTTAAATTTACTATTCCAAATAAGTTGTGTGGCTTTAAGACAAATGTACATGTATTAAGCCCAGTGTTCCCAGAGTGAGTTATATGAATGGGTGATGAAGGGTTTTCAAAAGTGTTAAATGTCTTCATTGTGTTTGTGAGACTTTCCTGATCTTCAACTTGAGTGCACAAGTGAATTGTTTGGTGCCTCTGGACTTAGTAAACAGTCACCCCATGGGTTTCCAGACTGGCCCAGCAATCTGTCATCTAGGTCAGTCATGTGCGTCACAGTGATCTGCCAATAATAAAATAACACCAGCTTCATTAAATGGTAAACGGGAAACAAATCAGCTTCAAGAGCTCACAGAATGGCAGACTGACTAAAACCACTCCAATGGAGGCCTGTGGAGAAAATCGTCTTTAAGTTTCTTAAATCTCTGAACAAGCAGATGTGCCCCACTGTGGAATTATGTTCTTCAGATATTTTCTTGTGTAAGTCTCATTCATTGAGACAATGTAACTTTTAATTCATCTAAAAGGCTGTCCTTTCATTGAGGTATGTTTTGCCTCTAATCCTATTTTCTCCGTTACTTGTTTATCTCTGCAGTAGTGCTGTTTTAAGATTTGTGAATGGGACTTTAGTTGCTTAGCAACCAAACATAGTTCTGTTCTCACTAAAAATAAATTTTAAAGTGTTTTATTTTCATAATTTGGGTAAGTGTATAAATGATGAAGCAAACGCGTCTCAAAGAGGATAATAATTTGACAGAATTGTTCTTACAAGCATGAAATTGGTATAATTTTCACAAATGTTGCCAAAAACTTGGTCTAGATGCCATTTGTGTTGCAATCAAAGTTCTGGTGATGGATTGTCAAAAATGTGATTTTTGGGGAACAAATAACACAATTCTTTTAATGTTAACAGTATGATTCTGATTTTCATCTGCTCTTTTGATTGGTTGAATAAAATATATAGCGCTTCCATCTTAGCTAATCTTTCAAGGAATACATGTAGAAATGTTTTGGTACTAAAGAGTTCTCACTGTGTTGTAAGCTTAACAAAAAGCTTGGAATAGTAATATATGGTTTTCAAGGATATATCCTTGGAAAAGAATTAAAATTAAGAAGGCAGTTGGTTAATGATAACATTAAATGGGCCACATGCTGTCAGCAGTCATATTAACAAAATGGATGGTAATTAACAAAGTTCTTTGAAAGAAATTAACCTATTGACAGTATACCAAATTTGATGAAAAAAGACAAAGATAAGAATGTTCACAAATTACAATTGTAAGTTTGTAGAGTTCAGTAAGCTTATAATTAAAAAATAAAGCTGTTTTTTTGTTTCTTATTTCGTGTACTGAAGTCATGTAACTAACATTTTTATAAAATTTTACTTTTTTGTTCATTTTTGTGTTTATTAAGGTGACATAAATCAACTATTAAAATATTAAGACGATCTTTCTGGTAAAAATAATGTTTTTACCGTTTTACAAATTGAAATGAGTGAACACATATCATCTTTTGAATGTAAAAAGAAAAGTTACCATAATTTCAAGGCTGAAATATTTTGAATGCAAAAATAACTTAAGTGCACTTAATGTATTTCGGAAAATATGTACTCTTGAAAAATTTACAAAATGTCAGTTTTACTTATAGTTATTATGCTCCCCCAAAAAAATTTGGGGGGAGCATATAGTCGCCGCTTCGTCTGTCCGTCCGTCCGTGTGTCCGTCCGTGCACAATTTTTGTCGGGGCTATTTCTCAGCAACTAATGACCGGAATTCAATGAAACTTTATGGGAAGCTTCACTACCAAGAGGAGATGTGCATATTATCAGCAGGTTCTGGTCGGATGATTTTTCACAGAGTTATGGCCCTTTGAAGTTTTCCATTAAATGTACATATAGTGCAATTCTTGTCCGGGCTATTTCTCAGCAACTAATGACCGGAATTAAATGAAACTTTATGGGAAGCTTTACTACTAAGAGGAGATGTGCATATTATCAGCGGGTTCTGGTCGGATGATTTTTCACAGAGTTATGGCCCTTTGAAATTGTCCATTAACTGTACATATAGGCTAATTTTTGTCCGGGCTATTTCTCAGCAACTAATGACCGGAATTCAATGAAACTTTATGGGAAGCTTCACTACCAAGAGGAGGTGTACATATTATCAGCGGGTTCTGGTAGGATGATTTTTCACAGAGTTATGACCCTTTGAAATTTTATATAAAAAAATTCTTGTCCCCCTAACTACTGTGCCCTCAAGACCTTTCCTTTTATCTGAATATATAGTGCAATATTGTGAAAAAAACAAACTTTGGGGAGCATCACCCGTCTTCGACGGTTTCTTGTTACATTCAGTAGACGATTTGTTTTATACACAAAAGAGTAAATAATTTATTTGAAATAGGTTTATCAGCAGGTTTTTAGTTTGTGACTCAAAAATATACGAAAGGCCCTCAAATTTCATCACCATAAAGTATATTTGTGCTCAACAATTTTTTTATACCAAGTTATCCACACATTTCTGAATGTGAAGATAAGATTGGTCTAATTAAAAAAAAAAACTCAAGTTTTCAAACATTGTTCAGATGGTTGAGTACCAAATTAGACGTTAAGGTACCTATTCTATCTCTTTAACTTGTTCTGCTTGTACACTCAGATATTATTTTGTGAAAAGTTTATTGCGATAACAGTTCAAAAGTTTATTGGTTATGATAAAATTTGTGATCTGCTTCTGATAGTGTTTAAACATGTATGCATTTTTTTATTGCAATAAGAACATGTTAAGGTTTACATTTTGTGGTACATTATAGGGAATATTTTTTATTTGTCTACGTATATGGTTAAATAAAATATATTGTTCAAGTAAATTACTTTTGTATATAATATTAGGTATATATCTTTGTTTATCTTTTTTCTTTGTTCATATGTATATGGTTTAAGTTTAATTTGCTTGACTCAAACATGAAGTCTATCTCTGATACAGTTCACAGACAAAGACAACAGATGTTTAATATAATCACTAGAAAGAACTTCAATAAAAAAAGGCATTCCCAGATTGACTGACATTTTGAAGTACCTTCCCTGTCCGAACTTTTCATTCTAAGATTTAAAGACGCAATTGTATCAACACTAGTTTTTCCAATCTGAATAAACAGGATCGGCAATTCGTTCAAGCTGGGGGAACTGTTATATAAACACAAAACTCTTTTTACATTGGAATCATTGGGGCTCAGAGATTAATGTGGATTGAGTATATTTTAAGAACAATTAATAAGAAAGAAGTTTTTTCATGCTTAATACTATTATTGAATTACTTGACTAAGTTGTGTTAATGGTGAGATTGCGCAGTGGTAAGTATGAGGTAGACCCGGGAGTCTTGTTGATGCGATGTAACCTCAGGAGTCATGTAGCTACAATTGTTTGTGACGTGTTTTATGTTTTCTTGTTCGCAGATTTTAAAGCTTGTTTCATTCAGAATAATAAATATAATGGGGGGGGAAAAAAAATCAACCTGAAATTATTTTATTTTCATTGTTTATTCAGCATTGAGTTTAATATAACAGTTTTTTTTTAAACATAAACAGCATATTTAAATCCATGTTGTTATATAAGGTTTGTATGGTGAATATGAGTACATTTTGTAAAGCTAGCGGATGCTTAACATGAAATACAATTTCTCTTTTGCAGAATTTAATGATACAGCTTGAGTTGTAAATTAAGTAAATAGTGAATAGAGAAGCTGAACGTAACTATTTCCTTGATGAAGATGTTTACTTTGACCAAAAAGGCTCCCCCTCCAATTGTAAAAATGTGAGCCTCTTTCTGAGAAAACTGGGCTTAATGCATGTTTGTAATGTATCGTCGAAAAGTTTGTAATGTATCGTCCCAATGTTTATAATGTCTCGTCCCAATGTTTGTAATGTATCGTCCCAATGTTTGTAATGTATCGTCCCAATGTTTGTAATGTATCGTCCCAATGTTTGTAAGGTATCGTCCCAATGTTTGTAATGTATCGTCCCAATGTTTGTAATGTATCGTCCCAATGTTTGTAATGTATCGTCCCAAAGTTTGTAATGTATCGTCCCAATGTTTATAATGTCTCGTCCCAATGTTTGTAATGTATCGTCCCAATGTTTGTAATGTATCGTCCCAATGTTTGTAATGTATCGTCCCAATGTTTGTAATGTATCGTCCCAATGTTTATAATGTCTCGTCCCAATGTTTGTAATGTATCGTCCCAATGTTTGTAATGTATCATCCCAATGTTTGTAATGTATCGTCCCAAATTCAAATGAGCAGTCTGCACAGGCTAATCTGAGACGACACTTTCACCTAGTTTGGATTTTCTTCTTAAGGAGACTTCCTATAAGCGAAAAATTCCATAAAAGAGGAAAGTGTTGTCCTTGATTAGCCTGTGAATGCACAAGCGTTAAGCCCAGTTTTCCAAGAACTTGGATTATTTAACTAATTATTGTAAAGTAGGAAATTTCCATTGTGCTACAGATGCTGTCCCAGGGCTTGGACAAGAAAGCCTCCAATCTCCGCAACTTCTTTCCTTTCTACCTTTTGCGGGCAACCACGGAGGGCTCTAAACTGAAGGATGAGGTATGGTAACTGGTTACCATGGTTATAATTAGTCCCCTACCGGTTTCACCGTAGGGAACTTATGGTTTGCGCTCTGTGTGTCCGTCAGTCAGTCAGTCAGTCTGTCATACTTTTCTTTATCCTGCAATAACTTTAAAAGTTCTTAATATTTTTTCATGAAACTTGAAACATGGATAGATTGCAATAAGGACATTATGCACGTCATTTCATTTTGTTCCTACGTCAAAAAACTTTGGTTGCTATGGCAACAAATTAAAAAATATATATTTCTGACAATGGTGGAGCCGGTAAGGGACTTATATTGCTTGACAATAGTCTTGTTTAATTTAATTTTAATCCTTCAGTGTTTCCCCCAAAATTACCCAAAAATCATTTAAAAGAATTCTTTTAGTGGATTACAGCACTTATTATGACCCTGCGAAAAACAGCTCATGGTTGAACAGTATATTGTTGTTGGGTATATTCCCTCGAAAACAGGGTATATAGAGTCAGGGTATGTTGTGGGGTATATACCCTGCTTTAAGAAAACAGGTCTGTATGCTTGTGCTTTAAATGTCACCCCAGATTAGCCCGTGCAGTCCTTCCAGGCTCGTCAGGGACAATATTTTCTCATAAAAGAGAGTTCATTTTATTTTAACAAAAACTACCTTTAAAGCGGAAGTATTGTCCCTAATTTAATCACTTTTGGACAACACTTTATGCAAATGCATAAAGCCCCGTTTTTCCGTGAGCACTGCTCACATGTTTTTGCCTGCAGATGTTGAGGTGTCTGGTTGACTGTCTGGCTCACATGTTTTTTCCTGCAGGTGTTGCGGTGTCTGGTTGACTGTCTGGCTCACATGTTTTTTCCTGCAGGTGTTGCGGTGTCTGGTTGACTGTCTGGCAGAGGACCAGCAGTGTTTTGTGCTGTGGTGCCAGGTGTATATGAAACACCTCAGGCAGTCAAGGTAGGTATCCTTATCATAAAAAAGCTTCTTTATTGAATACAAAATAAAGGTTTTCAATTATGCGGATTATTTGATTGCACAATAGTGGAATGGTGGATATTTTTGGTCTGATGTGCTGGTTTTCTTGGCTTCACTTTTTTTTCTCCATTTTGGCATTAAAAAGCAGATGTGTTTTAAACATGGTCGGGCTATACATGGCCTTCTATAGTATGTTGAGAACAAGGGTTGTTGAGGGCTAAGTAGTTATTATGCTTATCCAAAACTGTGCTTTTGATTACCATAATTCTCATAATCGTGGAGATTTTGTAGGTTCTTCAGTAAAAATTTAGAGCAAAATTTACATAAGTTTAGCCATATTTAGGGTACAGCAGGGCCATTTCCTTATGTAAACTCATGATTTGAAAAGAACAATAATTCTACTCTTTATAAAGGGAGAGAAATGTGCTTTAATTTCATAATACATTTATCCATATTGATTTCCCCAATATCCTAAATCTTCAAAAGAAATTCTGTTATAAAAAGCCAGAGAACTGTACTATAGTAAACATAGCATTTAAACACATGTACCATTCTTGTAATTGTATGATAGTTGCAATTGTATCATAGTTAAAATGATACCTGTGATTTTATCATAAATATGTTTATATCATACTTGTTATTATATCATAATTGCGTTTACATTATACTGATTGTAACATTGCTGCATTTATATCAAACTTGTTATTGTATCTTGGTTGTGTTTATATCAATTGATTTCGATTTTGTAATAACTGCCATTGTATTTTAGTTGCAAAATATATGACTAACAAGCTGCATTTTGTCTTGTGTTTGTGATTCCATTCCAGTGCTTTCCACAGGATTTTTGTCAGGCGCCCCGGGGCTGATAGGGGTGGTTGGGGAGGGGTGTCCCCTCCAGACGTTGATTTTTTTATATAATTTAACGTGTCAATACACGTTCTGTGGTGCGTTATAACTCAAAGAAAAACAGCGTCAAAAGACGTCATTTGGTGCGCTATGACTCTTCAAGAAAATAACCCAGTCATTTAAATATATATATATATTTTTATATTGTTTAATTGTTTTAAAACTTTCCCGCACAGATAGTAAAATCCCGACTCGAACGATTCCCAAATACATCCGTTTCAACCCGACTCTATTACTGTATACTTACTACTTTTCAAGTTTCTATTTATTACCCTATAATCCCGTTTATTCCGTTTTTATAAATCACTTTCTGGTAAATATGTACGCTCAAAGCTCTCAATTATTTCTTTAACACAAACCTTGCCATTTTTTTATAGTATCAAATAAATTTTAAGTGACTATTTATAGATTTGATGAAATATTGCCTCTGAAAATGCGTCAATCCCCTGACGTGTTGTGTGCTTGTTAAAACGCTCAATACACGCACAATACAAATGACGCGACGTTGTACATGCTGCATAATGTTCGCGCTCTTTTTAATAGAGAAAAAGATTCGACACAAAATAAATTTGCACTGCTAATTTGAAGCAAGAATATTTTTAAAGTTGCGGTAATATTTACATTCGGAAGTGTGTTTCAGATTAAAAACGCATTAACATCGATATACGGGAATGGGTTTCGGATAACAAATTTAATTATTCCCATTTGAGATTTCGACAAATATAAACAGTTGAGTTATGAATTCAACAATAATTTGTTTAAACACTTTACGAGTCGAATAAATGTTTTGACGGAATTATGCATGAAATTCATGTGTCCACGAGGATTACGGCCGTTTGCCATCATCAGTCTTCTAAGAATCGATTATGGGACGAAACATTTACAAGTGTGCGTAGATAATTCAACGAAAATTTGTTAAAGCGCATTACGTGTGGAATAAATGTCAGAAAAACGAGGTGAATCAGTTCTATAAATGGACATGATGAAATATACATGTACTGGAATAAAATTGTTATCGCATAATTGTAACCGGGAGTTATTTGCACAACTTACTCGCTATAAGTAATTAATTGTTTACCACTTGCAATTAATTTCTCGTATTAATTATGAGTCATAGGTAACACTTGTTTGCAGTAAATAGGTGTGATGATGATGCCCGAAACCGTCTTTAATGTAATGTACCGGTTTTATATTACGTAAATGGTTTAACTTCTTGCTAATCAAGCTGCGATAAACTCTTAATTGTGCCCGACGTCAAAAAATAATGGTCGATAGTTAACCCCGCCCTCATAAGCATTCGCGTAACCGATTGGACGATGAACATCACAGTTTGATGACTGAAAAGTTACCTGATACATCCTTGTCAGCATTTAAATGACTGTGTAATGTGGCTAGAATAATCGATACGCGCGTCTTATCAGTGGATTACCCATTACCCCATGTGGTGTTTATGGCGATTACTTGTGAAAGTAGGTACCGAGTGCTCTTTCAAAACAGGGAATATTGATACACTGATAGAGAAACCTTGATTTTGTTTGACAATCTCCACTTTCTTTTACTGAAAAATACACTGATCGGAAAATTTCAAGCGCCCCGGGGACTCTGATTTCGAAATTCAAGTGCCCCAGCGAGGGATCGTTAAATGGCCCGTGGAAAGCCCTGCATTCCATTAACCCTTTCCCAATTAGAAGAAAAGTGAAAAAGGCTGTGTGCAAACAGCATATACCAGAACAGCCTACGAGTAACTCGCCGTCTGTTCATTTTTATGCTGTTAACTGCTCATCAGTATCTAAGGATTGGATATGAAGACGTAAAAGCTTGAATACAGAAAAAATGTCTTTAATTAAAGTAAACTTTCTAAGTGACTACAAATGCTTCCAAATTCGTATTTAAGTGGTAAAGCGTTAAATACGTATCTAATTTGTCAAGGGTATACATACTGTAATGACCCAGTCCGGTCATTATATGCCTATTTGTTTAAGGTTTATACTTACCTGGAATGCAGTTTCCAGAGTGATACTACTAATAATTATACTAATATTAATGATGATGAAGATGATAATAATGGTGATGATAATGATGATAATAATAATTATCCCCACGCTTTTTGAAAAAAAGGTGGGGATATTGTGGTGATCTCCGCCGTCCGTCCGTCTGTCCGTCCGTCCGTCCGTCCGTCCGTCTGTCCGTCCGTCCTGGCCACTATCTCCTCCTACACTAAAAGCACTAGAACCTTGAAATTTACACACATGGTAGCTATGAGCATATGTGCGACCCTGCACTATTTGGAATTTTGATCTGACCCCTGGGTCAAAAGTTATAGGGGTTGGGGTGGGGCCGCGTCAGAAATTATCACTCATTTTTTTAGGTTATTTTACATTTACTTCTTTATTTCTACACCGATTCACTTCAAATTGATACTGGACCTCACCTATGACAATACGGTCAATCTCAACCATGCATGGCCCCATTCCCAACCCTGGGGCGCCCCGCCCACATAGGCCACACCCACCAAAAATTTCCATTTACTATAATTTTTTCATTTCTACACGGATTCACTTCAAATTGATACTGAACTTTTGTTATGACATTAGGGTCAATCTCAACTATGCATGGCCCCAATCCCAACCCTGGGGCGCCCGCCCACATAGGCCACACCCACCAAAAAATTCCATTTACTATAATTTTTTCATTTCTACACGGATTCACTTCAAATTGATACTGAACTTCTCTTATGACATTAGGGTCAATCTCAACTATGCATGGCCCCATAACCAACCCTGGGGCCCCGCCCACATAGACCACACCCACCCAAAATTGCCTTTACTATAATTTCTTCATTTCTACACCGATTCACTTCAAATTGATATTGAACTTCTCTTATGACAATACAGTCAATCTCAACTATGCATGGCCCCATTACCAACCCTGGGGCGCCCCGCCCACATAGACCACACCCACCCAAAATTGCCTTTTACTATAATTTCTTCATTTCTACACCGATTCACTTCAAATTGATACTGAACCTCTCTTATGACAATACGGTCAATCTCAACTATGCATGGCCCCATTACCAACCCTGGGGCGCCCTGCCCACATATGTCACACCCATCCAAAATTGCCTTTTACTATAACTTCTTCATTTCTACACCAATTCACTTCTAATTGATGATGAACTTCTCTTATGACAATACGGTCAATCTCAGCTATGCATGGCCCCATTACCAACCCTGGGGCACACCTAGGTCAAACATTCGGCGTGGGGATACGCGTCGGCCTCTGCCGCGCCATTTCTAGTTGCACTTACCTCATTTTTCATGCAAGGCTGGCTATGTCCATTGTTTACATCAACACTATAATCCATTTCTTTTCGATTACCTTTCCATTATAACGAATTATAAAGTGCATGAATAGAACACCAAGTATGACATTAACTATTTCCATTTGTTCCTGTTGTTTATAGACAGGCCATTTTTATGCATTTGTATGTAAATGTTATGAATAAATCTGACCTGTCATGGCCGCTAGGAAGCCGAATTTGCCAGCATCATGGTGGATTCTGACAGCTCAGGCTGATAGATTGTAATTGGTTGATTTTACGAGCTGTCAGAATCCTATTGGCTGATTGGGATGATGCTGGCAGGCTGTCATATGGTCATTGGTCAGTAAAGGTCAAGTGGGCACTTTTGAGAAAGTATATAAGGGCGGTTGATTTCAAAAATGTCAGCACAACTTCCATCTTGGTAGCTCCACTTGACTGGGCAGTAAAGTGAGTAAAACATTTTGGGTAACTATCAATAACTTGAAACGTATTTTCGAGAAAGTGTCCACCCAAACATGTCTATATTTGAAATAACATTTTTAACCTACTAAATAATAAACATATTATTTAAACTGCCACCATTCTTGTTGATTATAATACACTGAAAACCCAATAAACCCATCCTGACGGACGCCACAATACACAACATTCTATTTTGCATTTAGCATTCTACTGGGTCACCTGTCTCAGAACTGGGAGTCGTTGAGGTCGCGTCTTGATGGGAAAGTGATGCAGCAGACGCTGATGACAATCCTGAGGACTAACGAGGAGTCAACACGCGGGAAGCACTCTGAGGAGGTCATGGCCATCACTTCACTGTGTGAGGTAAGGATATAACCCATTTATGCCTAGTGGACTCTCCCATCCTTCTAAATTGGATCAATTTATTTTCAAAATTAGGGATGTCTAGTATATTTCATTCTATGTTTGGAATATTTCTTACCAAAATTCCTTTAAGCAAACAGCGCAGACCCTGATGAGACGCCGCATCATGCGGCATCTCATCTGGGTCTACATTGTTTGCCAAGGCCTATTTTCTAGACGCTAGGCATAAATGGGTTAATTGGTTATTTTTCCATTTTAGGAAATTGGGCCGGGTCGCTTTGGATTGGGAAAATCAGTATGTTTTGACTATAATTGGGAAAATGTGTTTGTTGTTCTTTAACTAATAAATACTTCAAAATTGAACATTAAAGTGTTATAATATAATATTTACTGAGGTTCAACTAACAGAGCTAGATGAACTAAATGTTGAGTTAAAATAACAAATATTTTGTGAGAAACCTTAAATAATTTTTTTTAGCTCCCATTCGGAAGTTTTAGCTCTACTGGCCATAGGCCAGAAGAGCTTATGGGATGGCATGGTTTCTGTCTGTCTGTCTGTGTGTGCGTTAGACGTTCTCTTATTTATTCGATTAAGTCCACATTTTTCATCTGATTCTTTTGAAACTTGTCCAGTGTGTTGATATTAATGAGGACTCAAACCCTATTGAAAATTGGTTACATCAGAGTAAAAAGTCCAGAATTATCTCCCCTTGAATTTGAGAAAATTGTGAAATAGGACTTGTTTACGCAATAAAGTCCACAGTTTTCATCCTATCATTTCCCGACTTGCACAGTGACTTTATCTGAATGATGAGTCAAACCCTATTGAAAATGAGCTATATTGGAGTTATAAGTCAAACATTATCTCCCCTTGAATTTGAGAAAAAAATGAAAATCTTTAACATTTTGCCATAACTTTTGCAATATTGAAGATAGCAACTTCATATTTGGCATGCATGTATCTCATGGAGCTGCACATTTTGAGTGGTGAAAGGTCAAGGTCATCCTTCAAGGTCAAAGGAAAAAAAAAATCAAAGCGGCGCAGAAGGGGACATAGTGTTTCCGACAAACACATTTCTTGTTTGTTTAAATATAAAGTTCTATCCTTTTGAAACTTCAACGGATGTTTTATATCATCAAGGGCCAGAACCCCATTGAGAGTGAAGAAAATTTGTTCAGCTTATTGTTCAAAAAGGAGCCATTTGAAGTTTAAATTTTACGTTTCTTCTTGTTTATGCGATGAATTTCCCATTTTGGGTTTGTTTAAAACTTACTCAGATTGTTCATACTATCAAGGGTTTGAGCCCTATTGATTCCAGCCAGTAGAGCGATTCAGGCTGTCATGGGCCTCTTGTTTTTTTATATTCAGAACAAAAACAAAAAAAAACTCTTTATTCCATGTCTTGTATGAACACTTTATCCTAAATAAAGGAAATACAGCTCAAATGTTGTATTTGTAAATATGATGTTTTAATTTTCCCAAACTTCCAAATGCATAATTTTGAAGACATGATCTGTCACTTATGCTGGCATGTATGAAGAATCTGCTTCTTTAAATGTTATGTAATGATATTAATTCTATAAAAGTTTGAAAGAAGAGCAGAGTGAAATAAAAACTTGCATTAAAGAGCAAAGTTTTAAGAGTCATATAGAGGAAAAAACAACTTCCCGTTTTATGCTTATAACAGTTAAAGACAATAAAATAAGCTGCCATCTTGGAAAACTGGGCTTAATGCATTTGTGTTAAGTGTCCATAAAAGCGAAAAGTGTCTTCCTTGATAAGTCTGTGTGGACTGCACTGGCTAATCTGGGATGGCACTTTAAGCACATGCATTAAGTCAAGTGTTCCCGGACCACAGCTCAAATAATGTGTCAGAGGCATGGACAGTTTTTTGATTATAAATCTTGTTTCCTTCCCCAGGATTTCCTCAAGAAGCTCACAAAGCCACGGTTTCCATGGCGTTGGGTGGTTTTCTTCCTGGTCTCCTTGGTTACTGGTGTTGTGGTGTATGACATGCTCATGAGTCCCAAAATAAAGGGTAAGTACTGGGCCTGGTATCACAAACTTACTTAAGTCAATATTATGACTCAACTTTGAGTGTTTTTTTCCTTACTAAAGTCAATATTATGACTCAATTTTGAGTGTTCTTTTTTTCTTTAATTTTTTAGATGAATTTAAACATCATGCTCATAACAGCTTTCTTGTGTGATGAGTCTTACTCAAGCCTGAGTTTTAGGAGGGAAGCGAACAACGACAACGAGCGAGGCATGGTATAGGGAGATAACCCTGTGTCATGTTTAGAGTTAGGGTCAAGGTTAGGGGTCGGGTTAGGGTTAAGGTTAGGGTTAAGGCTAACCCTAACCCAAACCTGACCCCTAACCCTACCCCTTACCCTAACCCTCTAACCCCCCCATGCGAATTACAAATACCATGCCTTGCTCGTTGTCGTTGTCCTTTTCCCGTTTTAGGAGGAATAAGTACACATTTAAAGAGCTGAGGTTTGAGATTGTTCGTGAGCTGACTGACTCTCAATACTCAGCTGAGTGGATACTCAAATTAAGTCTTCTAAGTTGAGCAGAAAAGAAAGAAAATGTTCTCCATGCTTGGTACAGGTAGTATCTGAAAGCAAAGTTTGAGAGGGTGTATATTGGCGTCAATCTGTCAGGCGGTAATTTTACGGATAATATTGGTAGCTTTTGTGTTTTTCCTCTCATTAATTTAACCAGGGCTCGACACTAACGGTGGTCCGTTGTCCCGGGGTCAGTAAAAAATAGGGAGGACCAGTAAAACAAGAAATTTGGTTGATACGTGTGACCAGTTAAAAATCCTGGCCAGTTTTTTGTGAAATACTGGTGGAAAGCCATTTTCATCAATAAAACAACTTTATATGTTCAACAGTTCATAATTAACTGTTAATTTCATCATTAATTTATGGGCTGACTCGAGACTGGGATAAAAATAGCAACATATCGGAAATTCCAATTTTTCTAGATGCCCTGATGACAAAAACCTGTTGTCCGATCAAAAAATTGGTTTGCGTTCCGCAAATGTATCCAGTTCGCCATGATCGATACACAAATTAACATAAAATTTGAAGCGTTCCGATCGAGAAATGAACAAAATGGTATTTATTATTTTGAAAACGCAGCAATAATCAGCATTTTATCAATCTTAGTACTATCAGAATATACTTTGTTTACCGTGTGAATTTACAAGGGGGGGGGGCGCCGAATAATGTTTTGATATTGCCAGAGAGTAAACGTGCGTATTTTCAAAATTACAAGTTTTCGCGATGTGGAATTTCATTGGTTGAATCTCCGCCGAAAAACCCTAAAACTAATAAAAAGAAGCTTGAAGTACAACAAAATATGAAAAGGATAAGAAAGATCGGAAATTTCTTGATTCATGTGTAAAAGAATTTGATTGGGTTGATTATAATTCAACCCAAAAACACATGACATGTAGAATTTGTGTAAAGTACTTTGCCGAGGCCCGTGTTGATGAAGATGAAGGACATTCTTATGTAACAGGGTGTGTACATTTTAGGAAGCCTTCTCTTCAAGCCCATCAAAATTCAGATACTCATTAACAAAATTTTGCAAAAGAAAACGCTAAAAAAAGCAAGGAAGAAGCTAAGCCTTCTAAGGTCGTGAAAATGCTGAATATTGCCGCTTTCACCAAAATTATTATTTTTTCAAGAATGCGCATACCTGTAACTTGGCAAAAGCAATAAATATTTAATTCATGCAGTAGTTTTCTTTTTATAAATGCACAATACATTGTAGCTAGTCCGAAAAGTAAGTTGAAATTGAGGTAAAATTACATAGAAATTGTCGGACCACTTGAAATCTTGGAGGACCAGTTATTTCTGAAAGCTGGTGGTCCTTTGGGTCAGTAGGTAAAAAAAAGTTAGTGTCAAGCCCTGTTTACCATATTTTACATTTACATAGACAGCATTTACAGTTTCATACATAAAACATTGGTAATATAGAGGATATTTGTTAGATTCGGTGGATTATCGATTTTAATTCATGAGTGATCATAGAAAATATATTTTTTCTATGATCACGAGTTAATTAAATTCGATATTCCAACCGAAACAAACAAATTTTCTTTTTATTTTATGCTTTTTGTCACCGTTTATAAACATTGTTAAAGAGTTTAACTAAAGAATTACGCTGGGATAATGATGTCATTTAGTCAAAAAAATGACGTCATTTCACAGTAAACAGTGAAAATTATCAGTTTTAATTCACTGATATTTCTCTATAAACCACCGGAAAGCATAAAATAAATAACATATCAAACATATATTGCACACTCATTCAGAACTGTTTTGAGAGTAACACACGTTTAAAAAAAACTTGCAGTCTGTTTAGGTTTTATGTTGTTTGCTGCTCTAAGGGTTGGAAATGAAGCCTTTAAATCTTGAAGCTGGTAAGAAAGGGCTTTTATTAAATGCAACTTTCTGAGGGACTACAAATGGGTCAAAATACGTATCTAAGTGGTAAAGGGTTAAATGAAACATCAAATGCCATTAGCATGAATTGTGGATTTGGAAGATATGAGCCGCGTTCTGAGAAAACTGGGCTTAATGCATGTGCCTAAAGTGTCGTCCCAGATTAGCCTGTGCAGTCCGCTTTTATGGTATATTTAGTTTCAAGGAAGTCTCTCCTTTCCGAAAATCAAGTTTAGGCGGAAAGTGTCGTCCCTGAATAGCCTGTGCAGACTGCACAGGCTAATCTGGGACTACACTTTACGCACATGCAGTATGTCCAGTTTTCTCAGAACACGACTCATATTTTTTTATCCTCGGGTCCACACATTGCCTAGTTATTTTCCCTTGAACATAACTGACAAAGAGATGCCTGCGTATTTGTGAGACAAAGATCTAGTTTGATGTATTAGCAAATGTTTAACGCTCCAGGAAAGTATCCTCCCAGATTAGCCTGTGCAGTCCGCACCGGCTTGTCAGGGACGACACTTTCTGCTTTTGTGGAATTTGTCATTTGAAGAAAGTCTTTTCTTAACCCTTTCAGTGCGGGAACCGAATTTTAAAGGCCTTTGCAAACAGTTTGGATCCAGATGAGACGCCACAAAACGTGGCGTCTCATCAGGATCCAAACTGTTTGCTATTCTGATAGTATTCTTTGGAAAAAAATCGAAGAAAATGCTAATTTTAGAAATTCAGCAGACGACATTTTAGCAGACGACAAATTTTCCAGCATGCAAAGGGTTAAAAAAAATCCAGTGTGAGTTGAAATTGTCATCCCAGATCAGCCTGTGTGAGTTGAAATTGTCATCCCAGATCAGCCTGTGTGAGTTGAAATTGTCATCCCAGATCAGCCTGTGTGAGTTGAAATTGTCATCCCAGATCAGCCTGTGTGAGTTGAAATTGTCATCCCAGATCAGCCTGTGTGAGTTGAAATTGTCATCCCAGATCAGCCTGTGTGAGTTGAAATTGTCATCCCAGATCAGCCTGTGTGAGTTGAAATTGTCATCCCAGATCAGCCTGTGTGAGTTGAAATTGTCATCCCAGATCAGCCTGTGTGAGTTGAAATTGTCATCCCAGATCAGCCTGTGTGAGTTGAAATTGTCATCCCAGATCAGCCTGTGTGAGTTGAAATTGTCATCCCAGATCAGCCTGTGTGAGTTGAAATTGTCATCCCAGATCAGCCTGTGTGAGTTGAAATTGTCATCCCAGATCAGCCTGTGTGAGTTGAAATTGTCATCCCAGATCAGCCTGTGTGAGTTGAAATTGTCATCCCAGATCAGCCTGTGTGAGTTGAAATTGTCATCCCAGATCAGCCTGTGTGAGTTGAAATTGTCATCCCAGATCAGCCTGTGCAGACTAAATAGGCTAATCTTGGGCAACGCTTTACGCATATGCATTGGTCCCAGTTTTTCCAGAAAAGTCTTAGAGAAATGTCTCAAATCTCTCCAGAAATGCTCAAATGTATAACAATGTTGGTCTTTCTCCAGATTCAAAGATAGTTCAGTTCCTGGAGCTCTATGGCATTTTGGGTGTGGCACAGAACCTCTGGGAGGGGGTCAATAACTTCTCCTGCACTGTCGGGTGGTGAGTATCGAGTATTGATGTTGTTAAACAGCTCAAGCTTGTATTTTTACTGGTAGTGCACTGCTTGGAAATTCTCAAAATTATTGCACACTTTACTTGCAACACATCCCAGTCAGTGTTTCACCATTTTGGGAATGGGGCGGGTCCCTTTGGATTGGGAAAAGTTGCTGCGTTTTGACTAAAATTGGGAAATAAGTGTTGTTGTTGTTTTGCTAAAAATTCTTCAAAATTGAGAATACAAGTGTTTTAAAATTATTTTTAAGGTTGAATTTATATGGATGGGAACACAATATTGAGATCTAAAAGAAAAAAAAAATTGAAAACATTCCATTGGGAATTTTAAGATCCCATGTGCCAAAAAAATTGTTTTTTCATTAGAAATGGGGCCCATTACCAGCCCTGATTTTGAATGAAAAATAACACTGCAAGTGTGTTGTGTAATAACCAACAGACACATGTTTTGAAGAGTAGGAACTTAGTCCCATGACTCTATTCTTAAAACAATCTGCGTACAGGGTTAAGTGTTTTAAAGTGGAATCGGGCTGCACATCCTGAGCTTGTGTGTTTTTAAACCATTTTGGCCGGGGCCCATTTGATTGGGGAAATAGTCATTTAACAAAAAAAGTGACAATTTTGAGAATAAAATATTGTTAACCTTATATTTAACTCAAAAACTTGATAGGGAGCTAAATATTGTGATTAAAACAGAAAATAACTTGAAATTGAAAAAGTAATTTTTTAGAAACTTCCATTTGGTAATTTAAGGCACATATTTGAGAAAAATAAAAGCTTGTAGGAATTTTCAATGGGGCAGAATTGATCCCAAATTTAACAATTTATAAACACAGTGTAGAAGAACGGTACCAGCTGCTTTCTTTGCATTTTCAGTTGGTGCAGGAGGAACATTCCTGTGTTCTTTGGTCAGGTGCAGGCCACACTGTCCCCTGTGCTGTTCCAGGTCTGGGAGGGTGTTCTCAGCCTTGAGGAAGCCACCAGGGAAAATAGACAGGCTGCCATTAGCACTGTAAGTTCACATGAGCTGTGCTCCGGGAAATCTGGCATGTGTGTTAAGTGTCACCGCAGATTAACCGCGCAGGTTAATCAGGGGAGACAATTTTGGCTTTTATGGTCCTGTTTTATGAAGTGATTCAAATCTGGCTAGCTAAGTTGGTAGTGTCAAGGACTCTAACTTCTGTGGTCATGGATTTCCACAAGGTTAGGGTTGAGTTGATACAATCGCCATTATGTTGGACCTTTGTTTATTGAAAACTGACAATGTTTAAAATCCATTTTAGATGAAATATATGCTTATGATTGCTATTACAATTGCTATTGTCATAATTTGTGTTTTTTCCTACTCAGAATTACAAGCAACTAAAATTATACTTGAAATTTACTTTTATTATTAAGGAAACTTTATTTTTGTAGCTTGTGCACCCTTTTTCATCTCATCTGGTTGCATTAAATGATGATACTAATGTCATACTTTATATGTATGTACATTGTTTATGTAGTATTGAAATAAAACCTGGTGAAAAAAAAGAATGTGCTAACAATTGCTTGTTGATAAAAATGTTCAGACCAATGTATGAATAATGTGCTTAGATTATTTAAAATAGGATATAAAAAAGTTAAGTGAATCAGCAATATGCTATTACTGTTATACTCATTATTTTCCTCGAGAACTGAGTTTCAAGTGATTGCATTTTGTTTTACCAGGTATACGCATGGGCGCCAGACATGTGGGACCAGTTGGGGGTATACCTGCACATGTGCTGGGACTTCATACTGGAATATACATACTGGATTCAAGGGCACATAGCAACGTTTTATACCCTTGTCTACCATTGGGTGGACACAAACATTATAAAGTGAGTGACTGCACTGGAAATGTGCTGAAAAATAAGTATCTGATTGAGGTTAAACATAACGCTTAGATACATATTTTGACGCATGTCTAGTCCCTTACAAAGTTACTTTTTTATAAAGACATTTCTTTCTGTTTCAAGTTTTAAAGGCTTCAGTTTAGAAGTTTATGTTCAAGCAGTATAACTATTTGTTGGAAACTTCCCTGAAAAGGAAGTTGCAAACGATCTAGGGCATTGTCTTTTAATAATTGAGCTTGTTGAGATCTAGATGTTAATAGGATTCTAAACATTTCATTAATGCAAATATGAGTTATAGCATTTTTGTACGGTAATTGTCCTTGAGATTATTACTTGACACTATTATTTGAGCGATGCTCTGGGAAAACTTAGCTAATTAAATTTGCGTTAAGTGTCCCAAATTAGTTTGTGCACTGCGCACTGGCTAATAAGGGAAGTCACTTTCCATCTTACCTGGATTTTTCCTTTACAAGAGACTTTTTAAACAAAAAAATTCCAAAAGCGGAAAGTCTTGTACATGATAATTGTGTGTAGACTGCACAGGCTAATCTTGGATGACACAACTCGCACAGGCTAATACTGGATGACAACTTGCACAGGCTAATACTGGATGACACTACTCGCATGCATTAAGCCCTGCTTTCCCAGAGCAAGACTTGTATGATTGTTTATCCTTTCCCATTCTGAGGCCAAGCGAAAATGGGTATTTGCAAACAGCATAAAACCAGAACAGCCTGTGAGTAACTTGCAGACTGTTCAGGTTTCATGCTGTTTGCTACTCATCGATATCTTAGGGTTGGAAATGAAGCCTTTCAAACTTGAATATATTAATAAAGGACTTCAATTTAATTTTCATCATATTATTACTTTACAAAAATAGTAATTATCCCCGGCCAAAGGCGGAGGGATATAAAATTGGCGCTTTCTGACCATTCATCCCTCATTTCTTCCGTCTGTCACAAATTTGTAAAATTGGAGGGGATATCAATTTAACAAATGTGCTTGTGAGATTCTAATATTGCTTTTATAAATTGTGTATGACCAAAGATGACTATAAAGGATTTTAATGCTTTCAATTTGTATAAACGAAGAAACATTCATGACTGTCTTTATCTTAAATCTATACATGAAAGCACTCAAAAAATTATGGGTTCCAACACCAAGTGGGTAGCTTTCTTTAGACCTCCCTTAAAGATACTAAGTTCTGGTTTTGGCCCAGGAAACGGGCTCAAGAGCATTCATTAAGCGTGAGGCTTTTGATGAAATCGAGCTTAAATTAATTGGTTTTAACTAATCTATACGTGATGACCATGAGTTTGATATTTAAGAACCCTGCTACCAGAATTTAGCGCATGCTTATCCTCTCCATATCAAAAAAGTATTTATTGTTTGTTTTTTAACCCATTTATGCCTAGCGTCTAGAAAAAAGGCCTTGGCAAACAGCGTAGACCCAGATGAGACGCTGCATCATCAGGGTCTGCGCTGTTTGCTTAAAGGAATTTCCGTAAGAAATATTCTAAATATAGAAATAAGTATACTAGAAATCCCTAAATTTGGAAATAAATTGATCCAATTTAGAAGGATGGGAGAGTCCACTAGGCATAAATGGGTTAAGAACCCTGATACCAGACTTTGAAGCAAGCTTTACATTTTCATGTCAAAGTAGTATTTATTAACCTTTTTGTTTTTCTTTCCAGCGGTGACTTTTCGTCACAAAATATACGCCAAAATTTGTTTTGGTCGGCGGCAAAGGTGCAGGAAATTACAACCTCCACGTTTACATGGTGCAAACAGTTGATTGCTGGGTCATCGTAGGTGCTTTGGGGCATCTTTAAGTTTCCTTTGAACAACGTCCAGGACAAGTTTGATGCCTTCAGTCCCATAGTCACTCAGCGGTGCCAGTATTAGTGTTGTTTAGATACTCGTTATGTGTAGAAACAATGTTTGGGACTATAAAAATATATTATTCATGTATGTATACGGATTTGATTTTTGTATGCCCCCGGATCGAAAAAATCGGGGGTATATTCTTTTTGGCCTGTCTGTCTAGCATTCATTCATTGTGTGTGTCCCAAAACTTTAACCTTGGTTAAAGTTTTGCAATAACTTTTGCATTATTGAAGATACCAACTTGATATTCGGCATGCATGTGTATCTCATGGAGCTGCACATTTTGAGTGGTGAAAGGTCAAGGTCATCCTTCAAGGTCAAAGGTCAAATATATGGCTTCAAAGTGGCGCAATAGGGGGCATTGTGTTTCTGCCAACACATCTCTTGTTTGTTTTGTTAAAAAGACTATTTGACAATTTCGTTTTTCAGTGAATTGTTAGGGGTTTTGAAAACATTTTGTGTGAAAGAACACCCATCAATAAGTGTTTTCTCCCAAGTCCATTGAAAACATTAATCTCCTGCAAAAACTAGTACCATTCGAACTGGTTTGTTTGACCAATGGCATTACTAGTGGGGACAGTGATTTTTTACCCCATATTACTTAAAGTTTACTTAATACCAAGTGCAAAGTTGAAATATGTATCTGCTGTAGAATGGTATTCTCTGATTTCTCTTAAGATTGTTGTCCCCTACCGGTGAAATTGGTGGGGACTTACGGTTTGCGCTCTTTCCGTCAGCACACTTTTCTGGATCCTGCGATAACTTTAAAAGTTCTTCATATTTTGTAATGAAACTTGAAACATGGATAGATGGCAATATGGAGATTATGCACGCCATTTAATTTTGTTCCTACATCAAGAATTCTGGTTGCTATGGCAACAAATATATAAAAAAAATATTCTGACAATGGTGGAGTTTCACCTGTAGGGGACAAAATTGCTTGGCAATCTCTTGTTTAATGTGTACATAATATATCTGAATGTAATATCATGCCCAACTAACATAGGTATGATCTTGTTTGATTATCTGTTGTGTCTATGGGACAGGGCGGTAGACTTTCCACTGATGATGCTTAAAAGGTACAGGGGAAGTAATTATTTGCAGTTATCAATGGCAAAATTTTGGACATAAATTTTTATTGAAAGCAAAACATCAAAATGCTCCTAAGAACCTAGTTCTTTTTGCAGTATATGTAAATAATTTTAACATTTTGAAAAAGAGTATGTATTTGAATTCGCTTCTTTGCAGCAATCTTTTCTGTTGGCATTCTGGATTGAGCCAGTTTATATAAGCTGTGTTCAGAATGTTTTCTTTGATTTGAATATTACAACTGTTTGAAATGTTACAATTGACGCATAATTCACATCCCTTTGGTGCAAGAATAGATAAGAAAACTTACTAAATCTCCCTCTTTGTCATTTTAGTTAAGGTCCTCTAAATTTAACAAAGAAGCAAAGTCTTTCCTTGAAATAGACACATATTTATTTACAATAGCTACAGTTAAAGTCACATTTTTTGTGCATAAATATGAACAATAAAGAGTTGAAAGCTCTTTCATTTAGTAGTATGCCCTAACACACAGATGCAACATCACGTGTACTTGTGCTGCACATGTAATTGAGCTGTGCTATGTGAAAAGGGGATTTAATGTATGTGCGTACTGCACTGTCCCTGATAAGCCTGTGCAGTCTGTCCAGGCTAATCAGGGACGAAACTTTCCCCCTAAACTGGATTTTTGCTAAGGAGAGACTTTCTTGAAAAGAAAAACATACAAGTAGAAAGTGTTGTCCCTGATTAGCCTGTGTGGACTTGCCCGGGCTAATGTGGGACGACACTTCACGCACATGCATTAAACCCCCTTTTCACTGAGCATGGCCCAAATATATTTTTGTTTATGTCTCCTCCAACTTCTGTTTACTTATACCCAAAAAAAAACGTACGTGATTTTCATGTTGTTTCCTTAAAAATTTGTTTCAAATTAAAACTTCATGAGGCTAAAAATGACATCTTTCTGTAATCAGATATGTCAGAGACGTAGATAGCATGTTATCTACATCTTTGGGATATGTACATAGTGTCTTTTAATTTTATTTTCTGAAATATTGTTTACAGTTCATTTTTAGTTCCTGTTCTGTTGCCAAAGTTAATATATTGAATAATATAAAAATGATGTATGTAATTTTTTTGACATTTGTTAAAGAATATGTATTCAATGATCAATGCAATTTTTGTAAATGTGATGAATTTTGCCACAATAAAATCTCAGTCAGCGTTCACTCTGTGTTTATATCATAATTTAGTTTGTTATGCTCCCCCAAAAATTTTGGGGGGAGCATATAGTCGCCGCTTTGTCTGTCCGTGCACAATTTTTGTCCGGGCTATTTCTCAGCAATTAATGACCGGAATTCAATTAAACTTGATGGGAAGCTTCACTACCAAGAGGAGATGTGCATATAATCAGCCGGTTCTGGTCGGATGATTTTTCACAGAGTTATGGCCCTTTGAAATTTTCCATTAACTGTACATATAGTGCAATTCTTGTCCGGGCTATTTCTCAGCAACTAATGTCCGGAATTCAATGAAACTTTATGGGAAGCTTCACTACCAACAGGAGATGTGCATATTATCAGCCGGTTATGGTCAGATGATTTTTATGCTCCCCCGCTTTGTCTGTCCATCCATGTGTCCGTCCGTGCACAATTTTTGTCCGGGCTATTTCTCAGCAATTAATGACTGGAATTCAATGAAACCTTATGGGAAGCTTCACTACCAAGAGGAGATGTGCATATTATCAGCCGGTTCTGGTCGGATGATTTTTCACAGAGTTATGGCCCTTTGAAATTTTCCATTAACTGTACATACAGTGCAATTCTTGTCCGGGCTATTTCTCAGCAACTGATGACCAGAATTCAATGAAACTTTATGGGAAGCTTCACTACCAAGAGGACATGTGCATATTATCAGCCGGTTCTCGTCGGATGATTTTTCACAGACTTATGGCCCTTTGAAATTTTCCATTAACTGTACATATAGTGCAATTCTTGTCCGGGCGATTTCTCAGCAACTAATGACTGGAATTCAATGAAACTTTATGGGAAGCTTCACTACCAAGAGGAGATGTGCATATTATCAGCAGGTTCTTGTCGGATGATTTTTCATAGAGTTATGGCCCTTTGAAATTTTCCATTGTACATATAGTGCAATTCTTGTCCGAGCTATTTCTCAGCAACTTATTACGGGAATTCAATGACACTTTATGGGAAGCTTCACTACCAACAGGATATGTGCATACTATCAGCCGGTTAAGGTCGGATGATTTTTCACAGAGTTATGGCCCTTTGAAATTTTCTATAAACTGTACATATAGTGCAATTCTTGTCCGGGCTATTTCTCCCCAACTACTGACTGGAATTCAATGAAGCTTTATGGGAAGCTTAACTACCTTGAGGAGATGCGCATGTTATTTGTGGGTTCTGGTTAGATGATTTATTTAGAGAGTTATGGCCCATTGAATTTTTTTAGTTGCTAAACCATCCATCGTATTATTTTGTCCAAAGTTATGCCCCTCAAGACGTTTCCTTTTATCTGAATATATAGTGCAATATTGTGACAAAAAAAAACTTTCGGGAGCATCACCCGTCTCCGACAGTTTCTTGTTCACAGAGTTATGGCCCTTTGAAATTTTCTATAAACTGTACATATAGTGCAATTCTTGTCTGGGCTATTTCTCCCCAACTACTGACTGGAATTCAAAGAAGCTTTATGGGAAGCTTAACTACCTTGAGGAGATGCGCATGTTATTTGTGGGTTCTGGTTAGATGATTTATTTAGAGTGTTATGGCCCTTTGAAATTTTTAAGTTGCTAAACCATCCATCGTATTATTTTGTCCAAAGTTATGCCCCTCAAGACGTTTCCTTTTATCTGAATATATAGTGCAATATTGTGACAAAAAAAAACTTTGGGGAGCATCACCCGTCTCCGACGGTTTCTTGTTTATTCCTGCAGGGACGGTGTATGTAGGAGATACTGTCATCTGGAGACTGATAAAGTAATAATGTAACAAAGAATTTGCAACCAGTTGATTCATAGTTAATCAAGACACAAAGTTCTCATGGTGAGATTTAGCAATCGCATTTTGTCTGTCTTGCATTTTTTTTTTGTCGTCAACATCTACCTTGTAAACACTCTGGAGACCACATTTATTATCCAAGCTTCATGAAACTTAGTCAAAATATTTGGCTCAATGGTATCTTGGCCGAGTTAGAAACTGGGTCATGTTAGGTCCAAAACTGGATATTTAGGTGAAATTAAAGAAAAAGCTTGTAAACACTCTGGAAGTCACATTTAGTCCAATCTTAATGAAACTTAGTCAAAACATTTGTTTTAATAATAGTTCGGCCAAGTTAAGAAATGATCATGGTTTCCACGAAAAACATGGTCACTAGGGGTCAGGGCAGTTTTCCTTATATGGCTATAGTAAAACTTTGTTAATGCTGTATTTGCCACATTTCTTTTCCAATCTTCATATCACTTGGTTAGAACATTTCTCCATATAAAATGTTGAATGAGTTTGAAACTGAGTCATGTGAGGTAAAAAACTAGGTCACTAGATTTTTTAAAAAGCTTGTTAACACTGTAGAAGTTGCATTTTTTGACCACTCTTCCTGAAACGTGGTCAGAACAACATTGTTGTCATTATATCTCAGCAGTTCAAGAATGGTTCTGGCCCATTGAAAAATATGGCTGCAAGGGGGGTGGACAGTTTTCCTTTTATGTCTACAGTGAAGCCTTGATTACACTCTTGAAGTCACAATTCAAATCAAATCTTCATGAAACTAGGTCTGAACATTTTTCCAAATGATATCTTGACCAAGTTAAAGACTGGGTCTGCGAAGTAAAAATGTAGGTCATGAAGTGACCTTGAACATAAAAACTTTATTTTCATTCTAAAAATCATATCTTCTTGAAACTTGGCAAGAACATTCTTCTTACAATATCTCAGCCTTGTTCAATAACAATAATTTGCCTAGAAATCAAATATTTATGTTCCAAAAAGTACTTTTATTTTAACACAATATTATTGGCAGTTCTATTGAACCTGGGAGGTGACCCAATTATGAGGCTGTATGATTACCCTTTATTCTTGAGTACTCAATCAGTAAGTGAATATTAATTATAGGGAACTATAACAACCCTAGATATAAGTTGGTGACATGTTTTCTTGGTAGTTAGAATGAATATGAAATGTCCAGTTGTGAGCAATTATAGGAACGGAAATAAATCATTAATGTTACTTTGTTCACCTATATGGCAGTTTATCTGTGAAATGTCTTGGTCATAAATAGAACAGCAAAGTACATTTCTACGATTCAGGTTTGCTTGCTACATCTGTTGTCAACTATAATTTATATTGAAATGTGTCAGTTTACTAAAGTGTTTATACCATAGTTTTAACATTTATGACAAATTAGAAGGTTTACAATTATCACAATATGGAGCAAAATTTTAACTGCGGTCTTCTAAAAATGTTGAATACTTTATTGTCCATAAACAACTATTTGGACTGGTTGCCTTCCAACTTGTTTATTAATGGGACACTTTTTATGCCCCAGTAGCGTGGCATATAGCAGTTGAACTGTCCGTCAGTCAGTCAATCAGTGTGTCAGTCCGTCCGTCCGAAAACTTAAATGGCCATAACTTTTTCAATATTGAACATAGCAACTTGATATTTGGCATACATGAGCATCTCATGGAGCTGCACATTTTGAGTGGTGAAAGTTGAAGGTCAAGGTCATCCTTCAAGGTCAAATGTCAAATATATGGCGTCTGTCTGTCAGTCCGAAAACTTTAACATTGGCCATAACTTTTTCAATATTCAAGATAGCAACTTGATATTTGGCATGCATGTGTATCTCATGGAGCTGAACATTTTGAATGGTGAAAGGTGAAGGTCAAGGTCATCCTTCAAAGTCAAATGTCAAATATAGGGTGTCTGTCCGTCCGTCCGAAAACTTTAACATTGGCCATAACTTTTTCATTATTTAAGATAGCAACTTGATATTTTGCATGCATCTGAATCTCATGGAGCTGCACATTTTGAAAGGTGAAAGGTCAAGGTCATCCTTCAAGGTCAAAGGTCAAATGTATGGCATCTGTCCGTCCGTCCGAAAACTTTAACTATCGCCATAACTTTTTTATGCCCCTGAAGTGTGGCATATAGTTTTTGAACTGTCCGTCTGTCTGTTCGTCAGTCAGTCCGTCCGTCCGTCCGAAAATTTTAACATTGCCCATAACTTATGCAATATTGATGATAGCAACTTGATATTTGACATGCATGTGTATCTCATGGAGCTGCACATTATGAGTGGTGAAAGGTTAAGGGCAAGGTCATCCTTCAAGGTGAAAGGTCAAGGTCAAAGGTCAAATTTTGCAATATTGAAGATAGCAACTTGATATTTGGCATTCATGCATATCTCATGGAGCTGCACATTTTGAGTGGTGAAAGGTCAAGGTCATCCTTCAAGGTCAAAGGTCAAATTTTGCAATATTGAAGATAGCAACTCGCTATATTTTGCATGCATGCGTATATCATGGAGCTGCACATTTTTAGTAGTAAAAGGTCAAGGTCATCCTTCAAGGTCAAAGGTCAAATTTTGCAATATTGAAGATATCAACTCGATATTTGGCATGCATGCGTATCACATGGAGCTGCACATTTTGAGTGGTGAAAGGTAAAGTCAAGGTCATCCTTCAAGGTCAAGGTCAAAGGTCAAAAATTTTCAATATTGAAGATAGCAACTTGATATTTGGCATGCATGCGTATCTCATGGAGCTGCACATTTTGAGTGGTGAAAGGTCAAGGTCATCCTTCAAGGCCAAAGATAAAATATATGGCTTCAAAGCGGCGCAGTAGGGGGCATTGTGTTTCACGAACACAGCTCTTGTTCTTTTATGGATTTGTTTTGTATAAAGAAAGTATCTTAAAACCAAATAGAAAGTTAAGTAAAAAAAGTTGTCCTTGATTATCAATTGCCACCCCTGATTTGCCTATGCAGAATACTCAATGAAATCTGGGACGACGATACTTTACTATAACAACTTAAATTAAGCCCATGCAGTTTTCCCAGAGACAGACTCAATTCTTTATGAGAAACAATATTAATACTCAACCATTATTTACAAAAAAATATTACTAAACATATTAGTCCTCCAACCTCTTTTACAGGTACAAAATTTCAGCTGTAGAGGTCTTGAACCTCATTAACCAACTTGATAGTGGGATCTGTTTTATGTTTAACACTATGATGTGGTAGTGTGGGCTGTGTCTATCTGTTTTATGTTTAACACTATGATGTGGGAGTGCTAGTTGTGTCTATTTGTTTATGTTTAACAATATGATGTGGGAATGCTGGTTGTGATGCCTATCTGTTTTATGTTTAACATTATGATGTGGGAGTGTGGGCTATGTTTATCTGTTTTATGTTTAACACTATGATGTGGGATTGCTGGTTGAGTCTATCTGTTTTATGTTTAACACTATGATGTGGGAGTGCTGGTTGTGTCTATCTGTTTTATGTTTGATACTATGATGTGCGAGTGTGAGCTGTATCTATCTGTTTTATGTTTAACACTATGATGTGTGTGTGTGTGTGTGGACTGTGTCTATCTGTTTTATGTTTTACACTATGATGTGGGAGTGTGGGCTGTGTCTATCTGTTTTATGTTTAACACTATGATGTGGGGGGATTGACTATGTCTATCTGTTTTATGTTTAACGTTATGATGTGGGAGTGCTGGCTGTGTCTATCTGTTTTATGTTTAACACTATGATGTGGGTGTGCTGGCTGTGTCTATCTGTTTTATGTTTAACACTATGGTGTGGGAGTGTGAGCTGTGTCTATCTGTTTTATGTTTAACACTATGATGTGGGAGTGTGGGCTGTTTCTATCTGTTTTTTGTTTAAAACTATGATGTGGGAGTGCTGGCTGTGTCTATCTGTTTTATGTTTAACACTATGATGTGGGAGTGCTAGTTGTGTCTATTTGTTTTATGTTAAACACTATGATGTGGGAATGCTGGTTGTGTTGCCTATCTGTCTTATGTTTAACACTAAGATGTGGGATTGTGAGCTATGTCTATCTGTTTTATGTTTAACACTATGATGTGGGATTGCTGGTTGAGTCTATCTGTTTTATGTTTAACGTTATGATGTGGGAGTGCTGGCTGTGTCTATCTGTTTTATTTTTAACACTAAGATGTGGGAGTACTGTGTACCTGCACTTATTTCTAAGGATTTGTGGATTTTCGTAAATATTAAGCATGTTGACTTAAAAGCTTGAAAAAATACCTTCGGACTCAAAACTAATCTGGTTATAACTATAAACAATTGACATTTATTATCTATAGAAAATGCCATTTAAAAGACATGCTTCTCAATTTTAAATTGTTTATCTGTTTCACTGGTAACATGTATTTCATTTTTTCACTATTAGAAAATTGTTTATGAGCACATTTTCTTTATTTTCCTTATTAAGTTCTATTATTGTCAGCAAAAATGTTATTCCATTGGTCAAACGTAGCAAGCTAAGTATGGACCGCATTTATAAAGCGTCATCCAATTAAACATGTTTCAATGTATCCACACACCAGTTATCCACACACCAGTTTCACCTTCACACTGGCACCCAGCACCTCAAAGATCGAACGACGATGTTAACTTACGATTGAATTTTATAATTTTAAAATATAAGTGATAATGATCTGTACGTTTCAAATAAAAGGATATTTAACAGCTACTTTGGAAATGAATGGAAATGTTCAGCAAAATTAATTATATATGTGACGGTAACATATTTATGGCGCTTCGAAAATTGCATCGTAAGGTGAGAATGTCGTACGATGTTTGATAAGATGGGCCCCAGGTAACACTGACCAGGTAAAACTGCCGAGCAAGCATATTCAACAGTCAGCTGTTTTACCTGGTCAGTGACCTGGCTCCCAACACAGACTTGAGAGTCCCTTTTGCAAATATATTAATATTATGATTGTGTTTTTATGTAAATTGTTTCGCTCATAATAATATAAAAAGGTGCTGAATGGAATTATTTCTTTCCCTTCCGTTATTCGTAAACGCATTAAAGTCTCTATAACCTCAAAATCAACGAAAATTTCGTTACATATTTCGTAAAATAAAGTTAACTCCTTAACAATCAGTGTTCCTTATAGCAATAGCCACAATTTCAACGCTAGATGTGGTATGATTACATAGATTTTTGTAGATACAAAATGCTCGTTTTTATTTATTTGTGACACAATTAATTCCGTTTTAATTTCCCGCGAATATATTTATTCATACGACACACGAACACCATGTTAGTGTTAATGTGTCGTATGAATATATATCGTTGCGGGAAATTAAAATAGAAAAACAACGAGCATTTTGTATCTATAAACATCTGTTTTACCAGACCACATCTGGCGTTAAAATTTCGGCCATTGCCATAAAGAACACTGATGTTTAAATTGGTTAAGTTTATTTTACGAAATATTGTACGAAATTTTCGTTGATTTTGAGTAGTAATGTTACTTTAAGAAACGAAAGTTTTCCTGCAAATGTGTTGACTTAGCCGCTCGCCTGCTCGTCTTGTTATTACCCACGGTTACTGCCTGCGGCGTGATCTCTGTGAGACCGATTTCGGAGTATGAAATGAAAACTGCTGAGCAGGCAGATTCATCAATCAGCTGTTCATCTTGGTCAATGACCTGCCTAGAGACTGCTTTAGTCTCCTTTCGTGAAGATCATGTGATCCCCTCATGCAAACCGTGAAAATATGAAATGTCGGTTAATTATACATGTCTGCCAGTTTACTGATAAATAGAAACAAAATGTTTAAGTCGCTGGTCAGACAGGTCTTGCAGGAAACGATCAATTCAGTAAAATTATATTGATGTTCATGCAATTGTTTCCAATCATTTTGATCAATAAAGTATGGGCATCATCAGTAGGAAAATTCGGATGGTTTGGGCTTATACACTGAAAACCTTAGAGTAAAAATTTAGAATGGCAAACATAATTAATTCTTTTGCAGATACCGATATGTTTGAGTGTATGATGCATGGAACTTTAGACATACAATATAAGCATGTGCTTTGATATCAATATTAGTGTAATCAATATGAAACAACCATTTCATTTGCACGTCAGTAATAGTGGTTTCTTTCCTTGCATCGCTTGTTCTTTTTTTAAATGGCATGCCCTGCCCAATGCATGCCGGTTACAATATACTAAATACACGAGATTTGCAATATTATACTATCTAAAAATCATGTTTACTTTTTAACTGGAGGACATGTTCTTTCTTACATACCAAATGACCATTGATTTTTTTAATGGATTTAGCGATGAGAAAAGTGTTCAAAAAACTCTGTTGCAAATAATGAAATGAGCGGCGTCATGCGAAAATGGGTATTATGTCATTTGCCCCCAAGGTTTCGTGGTGTCATTAGTGAACAATGCAGCTCCGGACAAGACTGCACTTTACTGCCCAGGCTGGTCTTAAGAAACGCTGCCGGCATTCGACATACGGCCCATTTTCGCATGACGCGGTTCAACTTACTGCTATAAATAAGCAATTCATTGGTTTTATAAAAATAAAGAGCTGGGTTCGGTCATTATATGAGCACACTAAACTAAAATCAGTGTCAAATGTAAACATGATTACAATTTTCAAGAAAAGAACATCATTTCTTGATGTATTTGTAAAGTCATCCGATAATTATAAACAATTGATTTAGGCCATCTACCTGTAATTGTCAAATAGTTTCATATTAAATACTAAGTATTAAAACCAGTACCTTGAAAACGTATTTAAGCCTCGTTCTGGGAAAACAGGGCTTGATGCATGTGCATACAGTGTTGTCTCACATTACCTTGTTCAGTCCGCGGAATTCCTGTAGCAAACATATGCCATTATTCACACCTATGTTCTGAAAAAAAAACAATCACACTAATATGCCGCGTGAATTTAGTTTCTTTTTTCACCAATAATCTTTCTTTTCTACAGCCTTTTGATAAACATCTGTTTTTCACAAAATTATCAATGTACATGACCTGTCATTTATTGACTAGCGTTATCATACTTTCGTTATGAATTCAAAGAATGTGCAAAATCCGGTAAGTGTCGGAGTCGTGTTCATGATTTTTCTTTCATCGATCACCGTCAAAGCGAAACATGATGATTAATATGTTGAGATCAACAGCCTAGGCACACTGCCCTTTATTCTCTTGTGAATTTTCTAAGTGACTTAGACCGCCGCTCATAACTACTTATTGTCGGCACACACATCTTTTGTGTTATTGCTTCAAAATCGTATGTTCGTAAACAATTATTAAACATTACCTCTCGTATTCTGGAACAAATTGCCAACAAAAGTTAAAATTTGGAATTGGTATTTTAATTGTTATAAGTTCGTGAAGTTGGTGACTGACTCGTTTCAGATGTTCAATGTCGTTTCAAGTGATATATTTTTCAAACAAAGTACAAAATATTTGTCTTAAAAATATAGTGTTAGGTTGAATTTGTATAAACATTTGCATATGCATCAGTTATATTTTCTGATTCTATGTAAGTAATAATTTTGGCTCAAGAGTCATGAAACTTGCTCAGGGGCCGTATTCCAGTAGCTTCTTAAGTTAAAAAATAACGTTGAAATATTGCGCAATATTTTTTTCCTATCTCCGCCATCTTTTCTTTAAACATAAGATTTCACTTAAGTTAAATTCTTGTAGCTTCATAAACGTAATAAATTTCTTTACTCTGTGTATTTTTTTCGCATATATTTAAAATTAAGTTAACTTCCTTTCACTCTCAAAGGAATTTAAAAAAAAAGAAATACTAAGCGTCTCATGTTTTGTGTTTGACATTTCAGATTTAACTTACGAAAATTATATAAGAACTTTAGTGAAAACTTAAGATGCTAGATCTACTGGAATACCGCTCCAGAACATTAGTTTTTACGATATATCACATATCGTTACTATAAATAGTAACAAAATGACGTCTCGAGCGGGCCGTTATTTAGCGGGCCAATATAAATTATATCAGCCCGCCGGGGCGATTTATCATATCAGAAAAAAAAATCGCGCGAAGTCCTAGAGATTCTGAACAAAATGGCGTCCACATTCAGTCTTAGCCAAAGGTGATCAATAAAATTAAGCTCCAACTCAATGAAAGTATCGAACAAAATTATAATTACACGTATCACAAGATTTGGATAATACAAATATCGATTTAAACTGAAACTCATCTGTACATTAAATTTCAGACTCGAGGCCTATTTGTGCTTTAACAAGACTCATCAAACACTGAAACAGCAATATTTATAGAAAAAGACACACATACCTCGATGACAACCTTAATCCGTTTTTATAATAAGAAAATAACACAGATTTGTAATTCCTTTTTCTGTTATTCTATCCGTTATCTTTTTGATTTTAAATCACACTTTTTTAAACGATTGCATCGATTGTCACTGTCCCCATAAACACGATTTACGAAATCGAATGTTGAAGCGATTACTTTTATTTCTATCGATGCTTTTAATTATGCATGACAACAGAGACGTAGAACACACGTCTCTGATGACAAACACAAAATCCGAAATACGTTTTGAAATCGCTCGTTGCTTAAAAAATATTTAACTGTTAAATAAAAAACCTCCACGTCCGTTGTCCTAAAAACCAGAGATTTTACATGTAGGTAGATTTGTCATTGAAATTACGTCACATGAAGTACGTCATAAAATGCGTAATCAATCGAATGTAATAAAAGTACGGAATACTGGTTATGTATAAATTTTGGTTAATGACCAAAACAGAATGAAATATGTGATATAAACGATAACACACGTCAGAGCTGGGCCGGACGTCTATAATCGGTCCGCTGCCGACATAACGGCCCGTGGCCTTACGTCTATAATCGGCCCTAGCCGCATAACGGCCCGAGGGCCTTTGGCGGCAGCGGGCCGATTATAGACGTCTGGCCCAGCTCTGCCGTGTGTTATTGTCTAAAATATCAACCGGGTTTGAAAATTGTTCCGACCTATTGACAAATATGTCTGTTTTGTTGTTTTTTTTTTGTTTTTGGGGGGGGGGGGAGGGGCAGGCATGTTGGCTTACACGGCTGTAATGAACCACGTGACAGAAAAATCTTCTTATGATATTGTAGCTGAGTTACACAACTGAGCTGATCTGTTGCAAAAATGGCTGCGACAGGATGATGTAATTAACCCATTTATTCCTAGCGTCTAGAAAAAAGGCCTTGGCAAACAGCGTAGACCCAGATGACACGCCGCATGATGCGGCGTCTCAACAGGGTCTGCGTTGTTTGCTTACAGGAATTTCAGTACGAAATATTCTAAATTTAGAAATAAATGTACTAGAAATCCCTAATTTTGGAAATAAATTGATCCTATTTAGAAGGATGGGAGAGTCCACTAGGCATACATGGGTTAAGCTCGGCTTAAGTGCGACCTTTGGACAGAATCATACCTCAATAATATAAGCCATACAAATTTGCATTCACGTTAAATTAATATATTATAAAAGACTTTCGACAAAGAAGTAATAATGTGTAAAGCTCATAGGTATGAGCGGTTTGTATCGCCTTAACGTCATAGTTTTTCTGTTCACAATTCTTTAAAGTCAGATATAGAAATGGGGGGGGGGGGGCAAACCAATATCAACCAATATTAGTATATAGAACAGCCTCGTGAAAATAAAGTTTCGTAATTTTCAGTTGTAATATATATAGCAGATGCGCAAATACTGTGAAGTATGAGCGAACATTATATTTGAACATCCAATTTCTAGAAAGTCACATAACTAAACAACAGATTTATCTGTTTTTACTTAATGTGAATCCGGACCAACATGAAAAATAGCTCATTATCCACGTATTACTGGTACATCTGTTTTTTGGAATAGATTAAATTCACTATATGCAATTAATAATGCATGGTTTAAATGGGAAGTAATTCATTTTTGCCTTAAAGCGGGTATATACGTTATTTATATGTGTTCAATTGTAATATATTGATAAAATATGTTACAATTACACAAAATAGGCAAGAAAAATTATACATTAAAGCCGAATTTCATAAAATGCAGCAAAGACAAATAAGCGGCCCGAGCCGATTGTGACGTACATATTTTCCTACAATAACAGAAGCATTCGTCTTTGTATTAGGATTGGAGTTAGCGTTCGTGTGTCGTATGAATAGATATCGTTGCAGGAATTCAAATAAACCGTTAAACTAAGTTAAGATTCACATCGTACATGTATGATATACATGTTGGCGATTTCGGCTGTACAGCCTTTTCGATTTCAGAATTAAATATCTGGCTTATTTAGCATTTTTCGACACATGTTCTTCTTAACTTTTATTTTAGTTTATATTGAAATATATGTATAATAAGTTTTTTACACATTTTATATTAATTAATAAATATTTGACAAGATCGTATATACCCGCTTTAATATATTTGTAAGTGTGTTGCGCCTTGCGATTTTGTTTAAGGCAATTAACCCGTAAATTAAAATTAATGTAATTTTGCTAAAATTAATTTTGAAGAGCATAAATAAGTTAATTTATGTATAATTATTATACATCAACAAATAATTAAGTTTGCGCTGAATAATGTTATATATATCAGTATTGTCATCCAATAAAGGTGGACTTGTACAATTGATTTGAGTCGTGTTCTGAGAAAACCGGGCATAATGCATGTGCGTAAAGTGTCGTCCCAGATTAGCCTGTGCAGTCCGCACAGGCTAATCAGGGACGATACTTTCCGCTTTTACTAGATTTTCGGTAAAAAGGGACTTCCTTTAAACGAAAAATATCATCCAAGCGGAAGTGTCGTCCCTGATTAGCCTGTGCGGACTGCACAGGCTAATCTGGGACGACACTTTACGCACATGCATTATGCCCGGTTTTCTCAGAACACGACTCATTTATATTAAAATGTTCACGTGTTAAAGTTTTGATTGTTTACATGTCTTACCATTGATATATGACATACAAACCTTTGTTGGTTTACATTTATTGTCACAACATATATTCAAAACAATCAAAGAAAATCACTTCTTAGAATGTTCAAAACTTGACAATTCTATTGTTTTAACTTATTGCCAGTTTGATGAGATTACAAAGCCTAAGAATGTTTTTGCTGTTCTTAATTCAATTAAAAGTGTTTTACCAAATGCGAAAATATACGGTTAATTGTTACACAAATGTTTACTGTTAAACAAATATGATACTAGAAATAAACGATTGTGTTGAAATGAAGTAACGCTTGTTGTCGTTTACATCCAAATAAATATGCTGACCAACATGCTTTATTGGCCCTGTAAAAGCTCTAGATTAATTGTTCTGCAATTAAAAGTAAGTTAAACATGTATTAGGATATGTGAAATAAACTTACTGTATATCCCTGTAATCAAACAACTTTAGGGCACCAATTTGTCCCCCCCCCCCCCCCCCTCCAAACGAACTTGTAAACATTGTATGTGTTTGAACTCCCCATTTAATAGTTCTCTTTGTATCTTTAATAGTAACACTACCTAACACTAATATTAGCTGTTCTATAACTGTTCCCACCTTGAACCGGAAAATATTGTTGCCCTTATTGTATACCTTGCATACTTGGGTGTAACATAAAGAGTTGTTCTGTTCTGTTCTGTTCAGCATGGAACATTAAGAATCATTAAAAAAAGAGATATTTTGAAATTTCCCTTGGCCTCAATAAGATTCCGAATTTTCAAGGATGTTTGGGCGTTACCTTGAAATACCGCGTGTTACAGCAGTGTACTGCTCATTATGCATAAGTTCGTTCGCCCTAGATTCACGGGGCGCAGGATATATACTGTTTTTGTTACTAAAATATGTTGTTTCATGTGGATATGTATATTGGTATTATGTTGTTGTTGTTTTTTCAACATTTTGTACTTTAAATTTTTGTCTTTTATTCAGTTCCATAATTTTAAGTACATACAAGTGTTGCTTTGCATACTGACTTACGTGTAAAAAAGCAATATAAATACTCAGGGTGCAGGGTCAGTGGGGTTTTCAGGGGCTGGAAAGAATATAATCACACCATTAAGAACATTATTTGTGCAAATATCTCAATTTATTCAAATACATTTGCAAACATCTTTAGTGCACAAAAGACTGTTATTCTTGCAGTTTGTGTCGATATTTTAAGGTATAAGAATAAATTCTTGAATACGTCTGAAATCGTTGACAATTTTTTACGTTGCGTGAAGCATAACCGTGTAGTACAAATCGAATTTTGAACAAGAACACAGGCTTATTAAATACAGTAATTCTGATTTATTTAACATTGCCATAAGCAGCATAAATATATGTCTGTTATGCACTAGTTGACATTCTTAAGAAAAATTGTTTAAAAAAGTTATTTGAAATAAAGCACTAGTTACCGTCGTGTTTACATCTATTTAAGAAAAAAGCTGGAAACCCACATAGTCACGTGATCCTGCACCCTGATACTATTGTCATGTATGTGCTAATAATATTTTCTTTGAGATGAAAATAACATAAACAAAAGAACAGATATGTCTATTGTTCTTAAATTGCGAATCGTATTTTGCCATTATAAAGTTGATGTTCCATAAATGTTAACTTCAAGAAAGCTAGTTCCCATACCATAAAGGCCATGTTTACGGTTGCATAAAGGGGACATAAGCAATATTTTATTTAACTATGACGTGCGCACGTCAAAGCTATGACGTGGGCACGTTATAACTAGTATGGCGTGCGCACGTCATAACTATGACGTGCGCATGTCAAAGCTATGACGTGTGCACGCCATAGTAATGACGTGCGCACTTCATAGCTATGACGTCATAGCCTTGACGTGCGCACGTTATAGAAATAGTTAAATAATATAACATAGGAAATATTTTATTTAGCTATTTCTATGACGTGCGTACGTCATAGTAATGACGTGCGCACGTCAAGGCTATTACGTGGGCACGTCAAAGAAATAGTTAAATAAAATATTTCCTATGTCCCAATTATGCCGCTGTACATGTTACAAAATGCTTAGGTCGTTTTCAATCTTAATTTTTATGAGCTTATTGGCGTCGCACTGAAGTGCGGCGACTAGTATGTAATACGTTTTTTTTTCGCTGTATATATTTTTGTTGTCAGAATATCTTGCATAGTGGTGATTTTCTGTGTAAATTAGTGTAAATAAGTACTGCATTTGTGCCTTTTACATTTACTACAACATTTATTGCCAATAATGCAAAGCTAATTATTTTAATTAATAACTGATCACAGGGAATGGGCAATAATAAAATATCACAGGGACTGGGCAAATACGCGAACCGGTGAAACTTTCTGGTTTTGTATAAAAAACATAACTTCTTTGTTCCACTATCCTAGCAACCACCTACTAACTAATAAATGCGCTATAGAGCACGAAGCGCGACACGTATTATTAATTGTAATAATGAATCTTGATAAAGGAAGCAGCCGCTTATCAATGAGGAACACCATCACAGCACCCCAGTGTCATTACAATCAAGTCCTCCTACAGGTTTTTTAAGAACCACATATAGAAGGCCGCAGGCCTGACCCGTATCTTGCCAGTGGTATGGACCCTTTGGTATGGACCTTTTACCCCGCTCTCTATCCAGCGTGTAAACTTCCGGGTTTACATTTAAACCGACTATTAATAGCTTATTAATATCTTAGAAGGTGATTTTTCAAGCGGTTCCGTAGTGTAGTTGTTACACGCTCGCTTCACATGTGAGAGGCCCAAGGTTCGAGCCCCAGTAGATTCAAATTATTTTATTTGTGTTCTATGTTAACTTTTTGTTTTGATGTAGACATTTTAGTTTAAACAAATATGCTGTTTTATTGTAACGATTTTTTGTTTTTATTATGCCCATGAAAAGTGTGAGAGGGGGGGGGGGGGGGTTCGTAAACACATACAAACTCTTACAGTGTTTTCATATCAATGAGTACTCAACCCCTATCGTAAATGAGCAACGTAAGAAAAAGTTCTGAATCATCTCCCCTTGAAGTTGAGAAAAATATGAAATTACGCTTACAAGATGGAGCAGATTTTTTTTAAACCTACACAGTTCTGTTCCATTAATGAAAACTGCAGACAGATGCCAGTAAAAAAAGGAAGCCAATGTAAATAAAACGAACTATGAAATAGTTGGGGGTTACAACACAAAATCATATATAATGGTTATTTGGGGGCTATACACAACATCATAGATAATGGCTATTTTGGGGTTATAACACAAAATCATAGATAATGGTTATACCAGTATCTTTTTCTATTTTGTTTAAAATAATCGGCCAAAATATTAATATTTACAGTAGAAAAAAATCGTTCCATGAAACTTCATTGAGTGCCTTTTACACTGAAATTCCCGACGCCCTTTGATGCTTTGCATCAATACTTATATTGTATTAGGTTTGTCATACATATTTTGTAAGACCTCGATTGCTGCAAAGGAGAAACAACTTTAAACGCAACAGAAACTAGCCAATGTGTTTATGGCACAATATAATGTTATTGATGTTGTTCATGACATTGAATGTTATGCATTGATAATTCGTAACAAAAAGGTCTGATTTCATGAGATTACTGTGTGTGTGTCATAACATTTTATAAGACCTCGATTGCTGCCAAAGAGAGACAACTTAAATCGAAACAGAAAATAGCCAATATGTTTCTTACATAATTGAGCCTTGTTCTGAGAAAACTGGGCTTAATGCATGTGCGTAAAATGTCATCCCAGATTAGCCTGTGCAGTCCGCACAGGCTAATCAGGGACGACACTTTCCGCTTTTATGACATTTTTCGTTTAAATGAAGTCTCTTCTAAGCAAAAATCCCATTTAGGCGGAAAGTGTCGTCCCTGATTAGCCTGTTCGGACTGCACAGGCTAATCTGGGTTGACACTTTACGCACATGCATTAAGCCCAGTTTTCTCAGAACACCACTCAATTATATTTTATTATTGCTTTTGTTTATGTCATCGAATTTTAAGTTTTGATACTACGTTACAATAGAAACAACACATCAACGTCTGATCGTATTAAATATCTCATGATTTGTTATAAATTGTGATTTATGTGTTATATTTTTGGGGTGAAGCTATCTTAGCTGGGGTTTGGCCTAGATATCTCCCGAAAGTTATATGCAGTAGTAAGATTGATTGCAAAGCGAATTGTGCAATTTATCATCGGTTAGGAAATGCAAACTTACACCAGTACTCATCCATCAAATGTTCCACTACAACGGTTTAATATATAACAAAATATATAACAATAATTAGAAGCAATTAAAATGAATTTAAAGGCATCTTACATCCATATATTCAAGTACTGAACGTATGTATGGTATGGTACGATTGTAAATGATGGTATGTCATACTAAGAATAATGTTTGCATTCACAGAACTAAATTTAAGTTACGTTGGGAACACACAGGTGTTTGGCGCGTGGCCAAGTCACTAAAACTATCAATTTGTTATAAAACAACATTTTTCATCACTTTTACATGTTTTTTAGTAAGTATGTATTACATCAGATTTTTTGGTTACAGTTGTTTAAGTGATGAAAGATTGATAGTGTTTTAGTGACTTGGCCACGCACCCGACACATGTGTTTGGTAGGCAGACTTATATGGTATAATCAGTCTACCTAACAAAAGATTTGTTTGTATAATTCATCGTAAAAAGGAAACAATACTATTGTGCATTATTGCTTTATTAAAATAAATAATCAAATCGAAATTGAGCTTGTATTTCCTTTCAGCATGATGTACAAATGACATTGTTGGTTTGAACTGTCTTCCCATTCCGTGAATTAATTCTAGATCGCGAGGAAACAAAACCGCCCCAAAAGAGACATTTTTTCTATAAATATCGCTGGGCTATGTGTTTGTACTTTGTACGTGACCGTGTGTATACTGACGCATTTATTAGTACATGTATTGATTTATATTGCAATTTCGGTCGTTTTGTACGTTTTGAGTTGAACACAAGAACTGTACAGCGTAGTGAAAGAGGTGTTGTTCAAGAAGTTGTATTAATGTTTGCGTGTTTGTTGTGTATATGTGTGTTGTGTTGTGCTTTGGTGCTGTGTCGCATTGTTTTGCAATGCGTTCCTTGTCATAATTGAAGGACCACGTGCTACACGAAGGACCGCGTGCTACATAAAAACCGCATGCTACATAAATTGTCATAAAGGGCCGCGTGCTTTATAACGAACCGCGTGCTACATAAATTGTCACAAAGGGCCGCGTGCTTTATAACGAACCGCGTGCTTCATAAATTGTCATAAAGGGCCGCGTGCTTTATATCGAACCGCATGCTACATAAATTGTCATAAAGGGCCGCGTGCTTTATAACGAACCGCATGCTACATAAATTGTCATACAGGGCCGCGTGCTTTATGACGAACCGCATGCTACATAAATTGTCACAAAGGGCCGCGTGCTTTATAACGAACCGCATGCTACATAAATTGTCATTAAGGGTCACGTGCTTTATAACGAACCGCGTGCTACATAAAGGACCGCGTGCTACATGAAGGACCGCAGCTTGCATCATGCGATTGACCTCCCGGTGATGCAGGTGTTGTTTCATGGTGTTTATATTTGTGATTTGTCGAAGTGTGTTCATGCTATTTAAAGGGGCCTTTTCACGATTTGGTAAATTGACAAAATTACAAAAAGTTGTTTCAGATTCGCAAATTTTCGGTTTAGTAATGATATTTGTGAGGAAACAGTAATACTGAATATTAACCATGCTCTAAAATAGCCTTTGTATGCATCTTTTGACGATTTGAAAACCTGAAAATTATATAGCGTTGCAACGCGAAACGATTGAATAATTTGGAGAGTTCTGTTGTTGTCGTTATACTTTGGGGAAACTACGAAGATTGCTTATATAAGTAAAAAAATCATCCGCTCATAGCATCAGTACGAATGGTCGAGTGGTCTAAGCGGGAGACTTTTTACTCCAGGACTCCAGGGGTCAGTGGTTCGAGTCCAGTTGCGGGTTACTTTTTCCCTTTTTTTAATTGTATTCTTGTTTTTTTTAATGGAGATTTTTAGGTCCAATGTTTAAATTTATCAATATAAAGCATTTAATGAAAAGCTTAAATACATGCCAAAATCTGTGAAAAGGTCCCTTTAATGTATCGTGCATGAATACATACGATTTAACAAGAATGAGACATATAGTTTGTATATTAATTGTAGGCATCACTAGATCAAAATACAGTTCACTGGGATACATGTTTATTCGGTTTTTGCTATTACGTTCTGGCAATATTGACCATTTTGTTAAATTTTGTTACACTCGTTACTTTTCGAGGGATATCAATTTGCGTTGATTTCGTGGGTTGACCAAACCACGAATTCATAACAAGCACAATGCAAAACGACTTACACAATTTCCCTGCTTTTTCTCGTCCAAAATCAGACATCCACGAATAAACGTGTGTACGAAAAAATCTTGTGTTTAAACCACAAAAGATTTTGACTTCTTATATATATATAATTTTACAGTATTGTTATATTAAAGGGGCGTTATATGTACTCTGGGTAGATCTCACTACAACTGATCCAGCATTAGATAAGTACGTCGGTTTCTGGCACTTAATATTGCTCTTGATAGAAGACATTGTAAGTTTCTATTTGCTGCAAAAGTACACTGGATGGTGGAACATAATCAACTTCATCTGATACGTGTTATTGAGCAGTATTTTGCAAAATCAACAAAATCGCACTTTGGTTTGCTTAGATTCAGAGCAGTACAGGTTAATCTCTGGCTTATCAGTTTATAATACCCGGGCAGGCTATCTCAGATATCCTCACAGCTGAGAGTCCTAATAGTCTGTTTATACATGTTGTTACACGTTCAAGGTCACAAAAACAGCTGGTTAAACAGCTGATGGGAAAGTGTATCCTGCATGATTCTTTTGAGGGCTGGTGCTTTCTGTGCTGATTTCAAGGACAAGGTCAACATGTTATCACTGAAAATATATATGATGGATTTTTACACTTCCTAGAGATTTTGTTTCAAAGTTTTTCGCCCTCTTAATAAACTAGTTTTCTATGAACTGTTATCGATGCTTGACATATATGCCAGACAGGATCCAATAATATGTTTTCATCCAATCTTTGGTCGCTTTGAATTAAGTGTTCCTTTTTATTCAAATGAAATGTATTACTGCATAGTTCACACATAATGTACTTTAATTGCGGCTTTTGATGGCCATTGAATGAATGTGCTGACAAAACCGTAATATTTCTAGTAGTTTTAAACACTTATTATAAAGTGAAAAAGATCAAATAAACAAATGCCTGTCATTGGGTTCGAACCGTCTAGAAGCAAAAAGTGAACGCGCTGGTTTTTGCAATTTAGGACGTTACAAGGCAACGTCGGTAAAACACGAGTTTGATAAGTTAGCGACGAAAAGCGTTAAAAACGCTATATAATTTTTCCGATTTCGATTGCTCATAACACATAAATAACTCTTTTTTTTAATGTATGATGAATTTTTTGCAAGAATTTTGCTAAAATGTGAGCAAGTCCCTTTAAGGGGAAATTCTTATGATCGTCTTAATTTCGGTATACTTATCATGAACTCTTTCGCATGCTATTTTTTTGGTTTAATTTCTATAAATAAAAGAGCGTCTAGTTGTTGTTTATTTATAAGATATACTAACCCAAATATTTAACACAATGTAATTAACTCAATGCAGGCAAGTAAGCAAGCAACAGTTTATGGTGAATTTTGCTTACTCAGCAACTACGATATCAGGATCTAGTTGTACTTCATGAACTGAGGCTGTAAGAGTTACGTGTAAAACTGATGTATATGCAGAACACTTAAATATCAGATAAGAGAGATACGCACATGTAATAATTGGTTTAAGCGAACAAATGTGGATTTGTTAACATTCGTATATTTAATAATGTTTAATTAACCATGCCACGTGTATCGCTGTCCATTGTCAGCACTTATTGTTAATTAATTATTTCTTTATGTCTAGCATTCAAAGCAACGTTCATTACACAAAAGAAAGAAAAAATGTTTCCAAACTTGATGCATAACTGGTTTGAATTATGATAAAACCTCGAAACAACTGCTTTCATGGCGGTCATTTTAGTACAACAACTTTCATATGCACTTTTCTTGAAAGATACATTATTTCTGTTACCGAGGTCGTGAACCTCATTAACCAAATTAACCAACTTGTCTGAAGTCTAATAATACTATATTATACCTGTTTACGGCTTGAACTGTGATGTGTTTAATCCGGCGTCTTGTGCGCCAAGCCTCACGATTGGCCTGTTTATAGGTAGAAAAGTGATATATTGGAAGTCTGCTTTGATAAGGGATTTACACCACCAATCTTAACAGACATAATTATTAGAATGTCTAGCCTTGGACTGAATAAACTGATGTATGCTTGGCAGAATTATAGTGATAAAAATGAGTATCAGTTCTTTTAAACGTTCTCAATAGACAACAAGATATTATTTTCACCGATAAAACTATATAAAAAATGAACGAAGTAGGTTTTTCGTACGAATTTCGTTATAATTAGGTTTTGCTTTCATATAAAATATTTCGGTATCAAGTTCAAATTCAAAAACTGGCGTAAGGGTTTATGATTATTTATAATACTTAAATACTTTTTAGCAAAAGAACATTGAATGTAGTGTAGTTTAGAAGTTTGCATTGCAGTTCAAAAGCTAACTATTAAGTATTAATACTAGTAGTTTACCTAAAAAAATATGTCATTCTATTTTTTTTAGTTCTTCAGCAATCTTAGAGGCAATCAAGAGTTTATCGATTGGTGACTTGTTCATATACACCGCGAGTTGAACATGGCCACTGAGCGCGTGCACAAGGGACCAAACTTGAAAAAAATGTTTCAGATTTGCACATTTTCGTTGAAGTTATGATATTTTCGAAGAAACAGTGCTACTGAACATTTACTGTCATTAGGCATTTACTGTACACAGGCTAATCTGGGACGACGTTTTACACACATGCATTATGCCCAATTTTCTCAGAACACCACTCATATAGTTGGGGTAAAAGAGGGAGATTGTATAACTTCTTATCATTCGTGTGTAGGGAATTTCAAACATACATTTAAACAATGTTTTTATACATCTATTTGACTTTATACCTTCTTTAAATTTACATGCATATTTCATATTTATTATAGCCTTTACCTTTTTTCACTTTCTACGCATATCTTCTTTTGATAATACAATAATGTTTTTAATATTCTGCAAAACTGCTTTCTTTACATGCTTAGTTTAACATTGCATCGATGTCTTCCATTCACGTCTACTTTTGTCATGTTTTGATAATATTGTAGTAATGGAACTGTTTTTATTTTTATTTCAAAAGGCCCTCGCATCTTTATTTGTTGTTGCCAATTCGATAAGTTCCTTTTACGTAATGGGGTAGATGAACGATATATTTTCCTCTATTGTTGTTAACAAACACAATAGCTATTTGTGGCTGTATTATATTTAAAGAGGCCGTCCAACAGATAAAGCGTCGTATCGACGCGATTCGATATTTTGGGAAACTACGAGAATTGCTTATATAGCTTAACAATACATCCGCAAATATTGATATTATATATTAATTTAACAACATGTCATAAGCACAAACGTTTTGCTCCATTTTCAACTTAGAATTCGATATGATGTTAATTTTACCTCAGTATGGTAAAGGAATATTGAAATTATTTGTGTCGGTAAGTTGGTATGTCGGTCGTTCGATCGGTTCATCGTTTGTGCAATAACGTTGATTAAGTGAATAATTACTACATTTCTCAATCGAAATTCAAATCAAACCGAACACCATGGCATCACCATGAAAAGTGTATGCGCAAGAAAACTTGTTTATCACAATTAATCTTTAGTAATTTAACATCGTGCATAGCTGTCAAAGCTGTGGGAGAGGAGGGGTAGGGGTAATGTCAACTTGTGACAAATTCGAAGAAGCGGTGATTTATACGGCGACTATGTTTTCGTCATTCGCCATGCACAGTTTCATAAACTTAAAAAAAAAACAACCATGCGGAGACGTCGTAACGCGCATGATTCCGTCACCCAACCTCAAACGTCAAGACACTCTGGATCAGCAGACGATTTATTACGGAGGAGTCCGGGGATAGCCGATGTATCACGATTAACGTCAAGTTCACACTTAGTTGTCAAGGGTCTAATGTGGCCATGCAAACATCATGCTCGTCATTAAAGCAAAGTGAAATTATATGCTATTTCAAACAGCTTAGATTCCCAAATTTATTGTTCTCAGTAGAGTATCTAAATTACCAAGTAATTCTCAAGGTTTTCACAGAATCATTTTTTATGGATCCGTCAAGGATGTGCCTGGAAAATGTTATATTCTACAATGGCTTATCAGGCAAATGCGTTATTCCAGGTAATTGAATCACCCGCTGCTACTGTAACTGCCAGTTCTTAATCTGGCCTCAGCTGTTAGAACAGCTGATTTTTGTTTATTTGAACTTTTCTTCTGACACGCGCAGTCGAGAGGGGTGGTTATTTTGAGAATATTGGGAAGGTCACCTTTTTTTCAGAGAAATATGTCAGTTTGCTGGAATAAGTCAGAGACTGGCACCCGAAAGACATTCAAACTTTACGTCGTCTTGTCAATAAATTAATAATTGATGATAATTATGACTCGTCAATTTTCAAAACAATTTTTATTTTTATAAATCTCTAAATCATTTGTTTGTGTTACTTTAAGGTTTATAAATATGAACACTACATTTTAATGCATACATGTATATTACATTTTATTTAAGACATGTATTTCTCCATAAATTTATATTAGAGGTAAAGCTGTTGTGATACTGTTATGCATAGGGTACCTGTTCACAGATGTTATTATTTTTGGGGAAAAAACTGACGATTTTATAGTACTTCGAATAGTCATATCTTAGAATGATAACAAGAAAAAAAGTTGAATACACATTAAAGCCTGCCCCTGGATTCGAACCCAGGACCGACGGAAGAAAATATGATGAGCTACAACTGCTTCGCGCAGTCTATAGAATTTTGAATAAACATTACAATTATTTTAAAAGCGTCACAAATGCTTTATTATTTTCCCGATTGGTTATTATGATCAGCCTTCGATGAAACTACATTTTTTTAAATTTGGTAAGGAGTTTTATTTTGCTAGTTTTAACATGACATTGTCATTTTTTTTAAAACAAACTGTGAAAAGGCCCTTCAATAGAACAGATGAATATTTTTATCTGCAACTCGTAAATACATGTCGAATTCAGTTGACCAACCATGGATTTATAATAATAAATGGTGTAAATATTTATAGTACATTATGACACAATCCCATCGATTTATAAATCTATTATTGGAGTTACTATTCCTGGAGTATCTGTGTGCCTCGGTTATAATTTGGTCACCTGAAGTGGTCATTATGTCGAGCCGACCGACATTTAGCTCTGAAAATTGACCAATACAATTGTGAAGGGCAACCAGGTTTGAATTTGACATTTGGCGTAGACATGTTTTGTAATTAATATTTATAAGTGTGCGAGTGTTAAAAGGTCACATAATTTGATGCATTATGAACACACTTATTTTGATGTTGTTAAAACGAAAACAAATAACAACAAAAAACACTAACTAACAACGATAAAAAAACAAACATTTTAAACAAACTAATTGAATTGTATGGTATAACTGAATAGTAACGGTTATTAATGTTCAAAGATAACCTTAATCAAAATGTAATAAAACAGGTGCATGCAGTATTTAATACACATTTAATACACAATTAGGCAAAATCAGCAGCAGCAAACGCCACTGTAAAACACAGCCAGTATTCTTTTAAATCATATGTTGTTACATTTCATTTCTTTGGCTCCGGCCACCACCTTATAGAAAGCCATTACATTATGGCTAATCGTTGATTAGCCTCTTTGCTTTGTAAAATATGTCAGTTGACCGCATTTTCACAGGCTATATAACAGGCACGTAAACTCCTGTGCTTTCTATCACTACTTCGCCGTGCCAGCGCATCTTTTAATTACAGAAGCTTTATTGTGGATAAGTATTGTTTGGTAAGCAAATTTTGCGTTTTTGTCTTTGAAGATGGGTATATTTAAAATAATGATTAATATTGGTAGACTTTTGTTCGTTTTTTTTTCAAATAAACAACTGTTTGAATTATTGTAGAAGATTTGTTTTCAGTAATTGTTTTTGATATTTTGTCACATGCATAGTTATTCATGACATAACTTTAGTCCGGGGTATTGCATTTATTATTTAAACATTTTTTTACTTATTCGTAAGCACATTTAAGTAATACAATGCAAACATATCTAGTACATTTGACAAAACACGCTAAACAGTTAGAATTTGATATTTTCCCTACAATAAATACTCCTAACTACAATTTGACAGATTTGCGAAAAAAAGGTCGAGGGTTATGATAAAACTCTCTTCTCTCAGTTGGAAGAGCTTCTATAAAATTTATGCCATTTAACCCATTTATGCCTAGTGGACTCTCACATCCTTCTAAATTGGATAAATTTATTTCCAAAATTAGGGAATTCTAGTATATTTATTTCTATATTTAGAATATTACTAACAGAAATTCCTTTAAGCAAACAGCGCAGACCCCGATGAGACGCCGCATCACGCGGCGTCTCATCTGGGTCTACCCTGTTTGCAAATGACTTTTTCTAGACGCTAGGCATACATGGGTTAACATGTAAACCTAAATGCCTAAAGCATGGAGTGGCTTTGTGAAATAAATGCGTAAAACAAATTAATGAAAATAAAATGTATTTTGTATATATATATATATATATCGAGTATATTTATTTATTGTGTGTGTGTATTTTCAGCGTCAAGATAATTCAGGTGACAGACGCGTTTCTAAGAGTCAAACGAGCAACAAAAGCGAAAGACCAAAGTGCCGGTGCTACGTATCAGACGTACCCCAAGGAACTCTACAAGCTTATAATGGCCGACCTAGAGTCCTTATTGCTGCAGAATGGCGCGTTCAAGTCCGACCTTATGCAATCGTTCGTGCAGACTGCACAGCGTAGCAATCGAGAGAATCAGCAAAACATGAACACAAATGACAATCGGAACAACAATCAGAATGACCCGAATGGTAATACCGGTTTTGAATCCGGTGATACATCGAGCGTGACCAACATTGACCCAAAGGCGATCATGAATAGGAACCGACAGAGTAAGGACACGAAAATGGGAATAATAGAGAACACATTGGACAATATCCGACTTGACTCGGACCGTCAAGACACTTTAAGAACAGAAAACCTGACATCGCCACCGACCACGACACGAGACTTCGGATTGATCTCGCCGACCGATACGACGAACGAGACGCAGCTAAAACAGGGACCACAACTGGACAATGGCCAGTACTCAAAGATGGGCAACAACAACATGACGGCGTTGCCGCAGATGACCGCAGCGACGCCAATGTCCGTGATGTCGGAACTGTCGCCGGAAATGCTCCGAATGATGCCGGACATGATGGCGATGATGAAGAACATGGACCCTACTAAGATGATGGAGGGCATGAGCAAGATGCCAGGTACGTACTGATCAGTTGTATTGTATTCAATGGATGCTGGTATTTATTCTGTTTAACCCATTAATGCCTAGTGGACTCTCCCATCCTTCTAAATTGGATCAATTTATTTTCAAAAGTAGGGATGTCTAGTATATTAATTTTTATATTTAGAATATTTCTTACATAAATTTCCTTTAAGCAAACAGCGCAGACCCCGAGGAGACGCCGCATTATGCGGCGTCTCATCTGGGTCTACGCTGTTTGCCAAGGCTTTTTTTCTAGACGCTAGGCATAAATGGGTTAAATTTCTACAAACATGCATTAATTAACAACACATTGATCGGATATTCGTCCCATTCGCCGAACCATAAATTCGTAAAATTAAACACATTTTTATATTGCTCGTATGGGCAATTTTTCCAAGCATGCGCATTTTAAAGCAATGTTGTCTATTCATTTCGGTTTAACCTGTATGTTTTACGAAATGTACTGTTTTGTACAGTTATTAGAACAAAATAGCAGCATTAAAATGATTTAATCAGCTGAGCGCATTTGATTTAAATGTCAAATAAACATTATTTATTTATTATTCTCCTATATTTTTTCGAAAATGTACTAAAACTTTTATCGCGCTCGCTTGCCCCAACGTTTTGCGACAAGATTTTGTCAAACAAAGTATCAACTGATTGTGGCCTCTTGTGGCCTGTTATTGAACAAGCGCAAGCAGATGTACTGACAATTTGACAGCTCTGTTATTAATGTTATACTGAAGCATGTATATGAAAAGTGTTAATTACCAATATTCTTGGATAAAAGAGCATCGTCGTGTTACCGTCGGCTATTTCAATTGATTCCTTAATTAATTTCCGATTAAATGATACGTTTTCACATTTGTAAAATATCCTGTTTGAAGAGACCAGATTAAAATGTCAACAATTGAATGAAGTTTTGAATGAGTAGTTTTCAATTTGTAAATTCAGTTTTTGTGTTGCAAAATCGCTCATTTACATTGAAGTCTTATTGCACTTTTTAAAATTGCGAAATATTCAAATTTAATATTTGCATTAACCGACACTTAAATAATATTTTACCGCATACATTTCAAACTAAACTTCAGTCAAAAAACAATAAAAAGTATTGATAAAAAACAATAAAAAGTATTGATAAAGAATGCAAATAATACGAAACGACTTAAACCCATTTATGCCTAGTGGACTCTCCCATCCTTCTAAAGTGGATCAATTTAATTCCAAAATTAGGGATTTCTAGTATGCGTATTTCTATATTTAGAATATTTATTACAGAAATTCCTTTAAGCAAACAGCGTAGACCCTGATGAGACGCCGCATCATGCGGCGTCTCATCTGGGTCTACACTGTTTGCCAATGCCTTTTTTTCTAGACGCTAGGCATAAATGGGTTAAAAAAATACGATTTTTGTTCAGATATGTCGGCCATGCATTTTACGGACGCCGATGCCAACGCGAACGAGATTGACGTGGAGCGAATCCTCGAGGAGGTAAAGCAGGTGCCCTCGTTGCTACGGCAACAACTCATCAACCTGGTCGTGGACACCGTGGGGGTCGCTCACTTGGAGACGGTGACTCCGACAAGAAAGAAGGTGGCCGAGGCCAATGAGAAATTCTTGATGAAGGTCCGGTCGGGAATGATGGTAAGTGTGTGGCAGGTGGTTATCAAGTAGTTATATTTAATACATAGTGTTACTATAAATAGTTACATCTTTACGTCACGAGATGGCCGTTATTTGTATGTACGGGCCCTGCTGTGCCGTATGTTGTAGAAACTAGCAAATAATTGTTTGTCAAGAAATTTCAGTAAAAAACTAATCATTATGCTGCGTTAAATGACGACGGAACACCATTTTAAAATAGTTGGCATGTATAAAGTGTTCCGCATTAAACAAGAGTGAATGAATTTGTATTTTAAATCAAATTATTTTTTTGAAATTTTCTGATCCACTTGTCGACAAACTTTTTTTATTTGAGTAGCCTGATTGAAATTAACCCTTTGCATGCTGGGAAATTTGTCGTCTGCTAAAATGTCGTCTGCTGAATTAGCATTTTCTTCGATTTTTTTTCAAAGAATACTATCAGAATAGCAAACAGTTTGGATCCTGATGAGACGCCACGTTTTGTGGCGTCTCATCTGGATCCAAACTGTTTGCAAAGGCCTTTAAAATTCAGCTCCAGCGCTGTAAGGTTTAATGCATTTTGCTATTGGATATTTCAACTAATATTTCTAAGATATGACATAAATGTTATGAATTGTGTGTCGCTTCACACTCATTTAATACATTTGTTTGCAGCCTGACATGTCCAAAATGCCCATCGATCCTCGTAAAATCTGGGAGAAATTTGTCGGAAGCATGGTGTATGAGATTACCCAAGTTATTCGCTTCTGCAAGAAACTGCCAGGTAGGTGCGATTGTAAGAAGTTATGTGCAAACACTTGTTCATCTGACTGTTAATGCCTTGTGAAATGTTTCAGTAATTAAACAACTAAAGGATGCGAGGATGTTTCAATATGCCGTAGGCGTTCGATGCAAGCAAGCTATTATTTATATGTTTATCCCATTTATGCCTAGTGGCCTCTCCCATCCTTCTAAATTGGATCAATTTATTTCCGAAATTAGGGATTTCTAGTATACTTATTTCTATATTTAGAATATTTCTTACAGAAACTCCTTTACGCAAACAGCGCAGACCCTGATGAGACGCCGCATTATGCGGCGTCTCATCTGGGTCTACGCTGTTTGACAAGGCTTTTTTTCCAGACGCTAGGCATAAATGGGTTAAACTAAGAAAGGTTGTTTACGTAGCTAGACTTATCATTGAACACTTCGTACGAAATATGAGGGAAATGGAGATCAACAGATCTTATTTGGCGCCATTGTACCGGTTTTCTGAACTTGTCCATGTTGGATGCAGGGTTTGGAGAGATCCGCCAGGAGGACCAGATTGTGCTGATCAAGACGGGTTCGTTTGAGATACTCCTGAACCGGATGTGCTTGCTGGTGGATAGCGTCAACATGGAGATGTTCGACCCCACAATGGAAATGAAATCCCCAAGGTAAGTTTTAAAATATTTATTTCTTTCGGCGGGTACATTACATATCAAAATAAACAATACTATACGTATAAAAAAGGATTGAAATGGAAGAAGTAATTCTGAGTTTCTTTCCTTGCGGATATATTTACACATAAATGGCAGCGCGTTTAGAACTACATAACTTAGTTATTATTAGAAGTTATTGCTTTTCGGGGACGATAATATTTTCCCTGTCAGTTAGAATAACGAAAATGAGCACTGTTGGATGTTCCTAAATGCAGACGGACTCACTTGCATAATGATTTGCACAATCCAAATGGCAGACTCGTTTGTTACTGCCTTTTAAATTGAATACTTCTATACAAATGCCTCTAAAACACTTTGTAGCGAATTCCTTTCAAATCGTAGACTCCTTTACGAATACATTTCAATTGGCAGATTTATTTACGATTACCTTTTAAATGGCAGATTCCTTTACGAGTTCATGTATTTTCCAGAGAAATGATCAAGAAAATGCCGATGGGTTTCTTCGTCGTTGAGTTTTTCAACATAGCGGCCCTGATAAACCCATTAAACTTGACTGACGAGGAAGTAGGGCTCCTGTCGGCGTGCCTCATCATGTCTCCAGGTAGGCGGTTCATGTGCTGATTCGACCCTCGTTCTGGAAAACATAGGCTTACTAGATGTGCGTTTATTGCAGTCCCAGATAAGCCTGTGAAGCCCTCATAGGTTAATCAGGGACGACACTATCTGAATAAAGTGGACGTTCGCTAAGAAGAGACTTCCTTTAAAAGAAAAATAATAGAAAAGCGAAACGTGTCGTCCCTGATTATAAACCTGACACACTTGACGCACATGTGTTAAACCCAGTTTTCCCAGAACGAGGCTTACTGAAGAGTTAATGCATATGTGCATTTCCGTGAGGAGAGGGTATAATGTGTAATTGTTGTACAAAGTATTTACGAATTGTGTTTGCTATAAGTTTATTAAGCGCTGGCTAATTTTAATTGCATCTTCATTTTTATAATATATGTATATAACATATTTTGTACACTTGAATTTAGACTTTTTTGTAGAAATTATGAGCTAGTCATCTTTACACAATTTCGAATTGAAATGTACAGTACATTGCACTGCTAGCAGCTCGTACGTTGGAAAAAAATTAACTGAGCCTCACTCTGGGAAAACGGGGCTTAATGCATGTGCGTAAAGTGTTATCACAGAGTAACCTCTGCAGTCTGCACAGGCTTATTAGGGACAACACTTTCGGCTTAAATTGGATTTTCACTGAGACGAGACTTCCTTTAAATAAAAAATACAAGAGCGCAACAGCTTATCATGTTCTCTTTTTACTTAAGAACGGGAAGGCTTGGAAAATGTCGCCGCAATTGAGAAGCTACACGCGTTGTTTCTGCAATCACTTTTCTTTGAGATGCGTAAGAACCACAATGACTTTGAGAACAAGTTTGCCCGTCTGCTGGGCATCATACCGGAGTTTAGACAGATCAACCGGAAACACTCCAGCATGTTGAAGGCCTTGAAGCAGAACAAGGATCCAGTCATGGACGAGTACCCTCCCCTGCCAAAAGAGCTTTACGATGTGGATAAAACAGAGTAACTTCCCCTGCCGGGTCAGCATTTTGCGCTATTGAACTGTTGTTATTATATGTTATGGAACATGGTTCTAAAATTAGATTTTGTTTTATTTATTTAAAGTATACTTAGAATATTCGATTTTTGTAGTGACGATTTAGATATTTAAAACATTGAAACATATACTCAGTTTGCAGGTCGACATGTAAAACTGCGTTTTTGACGTTATGTGATTCGTACCTTTGAGAGATGATGAGGACAATTTGTGTGAAGTGTGTACGCGGTACCTTTGTATCAAATACACAGATAGGATCTCGTGTACAGACTTAGATAGTTAGTTAGAAATTGATGCTGTCAAATTTATATTTTGTTTTTATCAATGCAAATATTGTTTCAATGGAGCTTTTTCATTGTTCAGCATACTGTTAAATTCATTTGTGTCAAGTCATAGAATTGCTTTGCAATTAAACGGTCGAGTCATTAACTGTATACGCCTTATTTGTTACGCATTATTCACTTTCTAATGACGAATCTTATGGCTTACTATTTCCATTGTACAGAATAAAACATATAATGAGTTCATCGATGTATTTTTGGTCTTCATTACAATTCTTTCAAAAATAAATTATTAGGTGCTTACAGATGTTTTAGCAGATAAATGTTGAGTTTTTTATCGTTTGGTTTAAGTATCCCATACACATACTTGAGATGTTTCTGGTTTTACGGAAATAATTGTTTTTATTTGTGACATACGTATAAACTGTTTCAACTAGAATGTCTTTCGTCAGTGTTTTGTGTTATTAAACTGTTCTGCGATTAGTTACACTATATGGGAAATTAATCAAACATCTACAACAACTATACCTTTAATGTTTAACTTTTATATTTTGATCTTTAGTGGTGTATTATAATTGTATGACATATTCGTACTGATTCAATTAATGTATTTAATCGCTTAAGTCATATATACTTCGTTTATCTGGTTACATATTTTGGTAAAAAAATAAGAAGATAATAACATTCTATGCTTTGATCATTGGGTAAAGTTGGATCACTAAACAATATTTTCTTAAACTACCACACCAATTAAACAAATGATTGTTGTTTTGTCAGCTTTCAACATCTGTATTTATCAACCGATTTAACAAGTCAGAAAATTCTAAAAGAGTACAAACTTATTGCCCGAGGAGTTAATGGACCATATGGACATGTCACCATTTTTGATGCATTTAAACCCATTTATGCCTAGTGGACTCTCTCATTCTTCTAAATTGGATCAATTTATTTCCAAAATTAGGGATTTCTAGTATACTTATTTCTATATTTAGAATATTTCTTACAGAAATTCCTTTAAGCAAACAGCGCAGACCCTGATGAGACGCCGCATTATGCGGCGTCTTATCTAGGTCTACGCTGTTTGTCAATGCATTTTTATTCTAGACGCTAGTCATAAATGGGTTAATTCTCAAGTTTTATAGTGTTTTACAAATGTGTTAATATATAATTATACCTGTGTATTAATTGTTTTTTATTAATAAAATTTCTCAATGCTTTTAATGCCTTTTCTCTCTATTTGTTACTTGATATTTTAAACGGCATACGGAACATGTATTCAAACTATTCTTTATTTTGAGGTAAGAATACGGCACAGCCTTTTCTTTGTGTTATTTTCGTAGAAGATACACTAATATTTGATTTAATCTAGTGTTTTAATGGTGTTCAAATATGAATCAGTGTATTCAAACGGATATTTAAACAGTTTGACACTAATAATAAAAAGTAATTGTAAATGAGTTACCGTGAAATTTTTCACAATCTGACTGTAAATTAATACATCATGCACAAAGCACAGTTAATAATAAAATTCGGCAGATGTATATCTAAAAATACAATTTAAAACGGTTATTCATTTTAATGCAAACACTTTTGGCAAACTAAAACTAACACGTGAATACAAGGAATAAATTCAATTAACTTTGTATTAATGAGACAATAAATAAAATGTTTTTTTACTTCAATGACATTTATTACAACCAAGTTTACGGCCGCGCAGACAAGTCGTTTATGCATATGAACAACAGAAGTGTTTTTATGTCGTATTGACAAATCTGCACAGATTAGGATTTAAGTGAACTAAAGTGGTTTCTCTCAACCATACAACGTGGTCTGTGCAAAGTACGTGTAGCCTTTGTCAAAGCCATCGCCTTCGTAGATAGGATTGTCAATCATACTATCAAAATAATTAGTACACCAAAGTAGTTAATCTTGCAATATCCAGTGTGGTGACCCAGTCTGCAACTTTCCTTTCCATAGCAACGTTTGACAACAATAAAATTATAACGCCAATGTTACAGTACATTTTGAAAATAAAACTTCATTTTATACATTTCGTGACTTGGAATGTGTAAAATTATACTTTTTTTTTGCACTTTATTTTCTAAGGTACATATTTCGTTAACATTTATTCAAAATTTATTCAAACGACTTTAGAAATGGAATACGTTTTACATTTTATCTTTAAGCGGTAGAACATGTATTAACCCATTTATGCCTAGTGGACTCTCCGATCCTTCTAAATTGGATCAATTTATTTCCAAAATTAGGGTTTTCTAGTATACTTATTTATATATTTAGACTATTTCTTACAGAAAATCCTTTACAGAAAATCCTTTAAGCAAACAGCGCAGACCCTGATGATGCGGCGTCTCATCTGGGTCTACGCTGTTTGCCAAGGCATTTTTTTCTAGACGCTAGGCATAAATGGGTTAAGCAAGCTCGTGGGATAAATTAATGGCCCTGTTGTGTTGAATACTTTGTATACACTGCATATTGTTAACCATTTACTACTTACCCGTTCAGAGGAGGTCATCACGCGTTAGTCGAGATGGCGATGACCATGCCGAGCCAGTTATTTTTTTCGACGTTTTATACCCTTACTCACTTTTATTTAATTTTTAAATGACGCTCACTTTCCAGCCATATCGGTTAAAGACTAAAGTTGATAAGCGTTGATTTTGTATTTAAATTCGCTTTGTATCTCGACTTTTCTCCCCGCAAAGTTTTTAAGCGGTGCGTAATTAGGTCATCCCGCTTAAAAATATCGCAGCGAGTAAAGTCGAGATATATAGCGAAAAATGAAACGAAATAAACGCCAGTAACTTTCTTGCTGATATGGCTGGAAAGTGAGCTGTATTTTAAAAAACGTAATACAAGTAACAAAGGGTATAAAACGGCGAACAATACCTGCCTCTGCATAAATGTCGCCATATTGAATATCACGTGATTACCCCCTCATATCAAAACATATCATTTTAAAATTGCTTTCAGCAAACAAAATCAAACACTCCAGAGCAGTTGTTCAAATAAACAGGGTCGTTTTATGCAACGATATATGAAAACCACATGCATGTCAAGGTGGCTTTTTCAAGTTGATGATAATTTGCTATTATTTGAACTGAAAGACTACATGTATAGAGATATGGGTGTTTACACAATTGCTCTGATTGGGTACATTAAATATGCAACAAACTAAATATATTTTTTTTTCAAACAAACAAGCATTACATGCTTACATTCAGTATTGACCTGTGTGAGCATATGTGAGCTTATATTAGCTGTTCAGTGTAAATGTGTTGTTGTTGTTTGTTTTTTTCTACGATAAACGATTCCACGAAAAAGCCCAAGAATATAATGACAACGAAATCACTAGATCTCAATTTGGAAAAATATAAACGTGTCCAACATGATACATTTAACCTTTTATAACGTATTAGAATTAGATAAAGCAAATAAATAAATAAATAATACTAGATGTCTTTGTTTTTATATTGTGTTTTTATATAAGAATCCGTAAAAGATGTAAAGATCTCATCGTTGTACATCATGTTCTTTTTACGTTAACTATATTTATATTTTGTTTAATATTTCTCTTTTTCTTGAAAAGAAACATTGTTTTAGATTATATCGGTAACATCGTTCTTACAATATATATCTAAATAGTTTAAGTTTAAGAATGATTTAAAATAATACAGCTTGTAGTTTTATTGCAGTTTAATGTTATCTTAAGATGTAATCGATTGTTGTTTATTTGTTATTTGTCAAAGTCCATAGATATCACGATAATATGTATCGGTTGTTCCATGGCATAAATGCAACATTACAACATTATTTTAGCTTCTCCCTTCCCACTCAAGCAATATTCATGTTTTGACTTGTATAATATACTGCAAACATCGTTTAATCTTTAATTCAATATCCCTTGCATTCGTCGAAAGCTACTATAAATGTTAAAATCCGTTTGAAAATATATACCCACAATAAATTTGATGTCAAGCATTATTTGGAGTGTTGGTAATAACTTTTTGTAGCGACCAACACTCAGTCTGCAAAGATAGAGATCTACCTCATTCGTTTATAAAACATTATGATAACAAACGTGATCTTGTTGAAACATAACGATGGTGAATCAGAATTGAGAATTTGTTTGTATCATTCTGGAAATGTAGTGTCTGTAAATAATGATTTCACTTAAAATTGCTATAATCAAATTTGTCTGTGTTTTATAGTTTATTATTGCATAAACTCTATTTATAATGCCCTCTGGCGGGGTGCAGAAACTTGGCAAAAGCAGGGCTTGAACGGGAGAAATCGTGTATTAACAATGCGATTCACGTGCCGTTCAAGCCCTGTTATGTGTTTTTCATATCCATAATCTGGTCTACGCGCAGTTACTTCCCTTCTCCAGCCTTTGACGACTTTCCAAGCATAAATGGGGAACTGAATAAGCACCCGTTTCCTCATGCATGCAGGAATAATGACTATTTCAATCCACTTTTCAAGTTATACCATCTGCACTCTCTTGACAACAGCTTTATTGTATTGGCAACGTCATTGAAGTTAAGGTTATGTACTCAACACTTTCAAAAGACTATGCTGTAAATGTAAGTGTTAATGTACCTTCAACGTTCCTGTTGTAAATTCCAAAATAATTCCTCATTTCTTACTTTACGCGGCTGCATTTCGACTTTGCATTAATCCACTGTTTAAACACTTTTTAAATCGAAAACTGCCTATCCGAAGGTAAAGCCTCGTCATTTCGGATGATGACCGAGTGAGGCATATGTAAAACACAACCCTGAACTGTATTGACATAATCGAATTATTTTGTCGATGTCGAGTGAACAAAACATTGTTTTCAATGTTATTTAAAATTATTTTGGTATGTGTGATTTGTTTATGCAATAATAGCGAAAATACACATTTTCTCGGACATGACCATCTGATGATCATGCCCTCGAAAACGTGTATTATCCCTATATTATTGCATAAAGTATATCTATAATGCCCTCTGGCGGGGTGCAGAAACTTGGCAAAAGGAGCGCTTAAACGGGAGAAATCGTGTATTAACAATGCGATTCACGTGCCGTTCAAGCCCTGTTATGTGTTTTTCATATCCATAACCTGGTCCACGCGCAGTTACTTCCCTTCTCCAGCCTTCGACGACTTTCCAAGCATAAATGGGGAACTGAATAAGCACCAGTTTCCTCATGCATGCAGGGATAATGACTATTTCAATCCACTTTTCAAGTTATACCATCTGCACTCTCTTGACAACAGCTTTATTTTATCGGCAACGTCAATGAAGTTAAGGTTATTTACTCAACACTTTGAAAAGACTATGCTGTAAATGTAAGTGTTTATGTACCTTCAACGTTCCTGCTGTAAATATTTAAATAATTCCTTATTTCTTACTTTGCGCGGCTGCATTTCAACTTTGCAATAATCCACTGTTTAAACACATTTTAAATCGAAAACTGCCTATCCGAAGGTAAAGCCTCGTCATTTCGGATGATGACCGAGTGAGGCATATGTAAAATACAACCTTGAACTGTATTGAAATAATCGAATTATTTTGTCGATGTCGAATGAACAAAATATTGTTTTCAATGTTATTTAAAATTATTTTGGTATGTGTGATTTGTTTATGCAATAATAGCGAAAATACACATTTTCTCGGACATGATCTTCTGCGGGCGCTCGAAAAATCCGTTCCTGCCCGAGGGCATAGTGTATTATCCCTATATAATTAACTGCATTTAATCATGTTAAATATATTGTATATTGGATGCATTGCTGTTTAAACAAGGAAGAAGATAGTTCGAATAATAAGATGTAACGATTTAACTCGTAAGGTGAAAATAAGCTCGTACAACGAAAGCTATGTTTATGCTTATGCAATGTTAATTTTTATCATGTGACGTGAAAGAAATTAAGATATTGTCTGTGTGTGTGATAATACATTTTCTGTGCCACTGTGTTAATTATCTATTGGGCGTTGTATATAATGCCATCATGAAACCGTCTGTTATCAAATATTAAAACTACTTTTGAATATGATGTTTTTCTGTATGACCATTTGGATTGTGTTTACCTTTAACACTCACCTGTTTTATATGAGTTTCAATTGTTAAGTTATTTACTGCATTTAAGAAGCAAAGCTGACAAAGCTGATTTTTGAACGAGCTTATTTGTTTATTAGCTTGCACAATGCAAATAGTTTGACATTATATGGGATACAAATATGTGTAGTTTACGGTCCCTAGTCTGCCACTTGACAATTTTATATTGCAGCATAGTGAGACATTTAGGAGGCGATTGTTCAGTTCACTGACGTGGCGAATTTCGATCGAGGTTTGAATGAAACTTTTCACCTACCATTGTTCATTTTAAGATATTTCGCTCCTTTCACCATCGTGACACGAGCCGTTATTAGATAGACTACAGCACAACACCAATTATTAACGATTTTTTTCCCCTTAAAAACAAGCAACTGACTTGGTATTTTGAACAGTAGGTGGCAACGCCAGTTGTCTTGTTTTATTATATTAAAAAAACAAAACAACAACTGCAAAACGTTAAACGCATGAAATTCTATCAGGAGAAAAGTCTTGTTCTTATAAAATTCTTTCATAACAAACTATAAACATGAAATGGCCAAAACTGGGATCATCAGCTAGGAACGGTCAATTCAATCCATTTGGAGTTTAAACCTCACACTTACTCGCGGATTGAATTACACACAAAACACTTGTCTGAAACGAGTTTTAAAATTAAGCTACTGTGTGAGCGTTGAAAGGTCAAGTGTGTAAAGAAAGATGCGGTGACTGTAATAAAATCGTGAACTTAACAAGTAATGTTTGTAGAGCATGTTTGCCCCCTCAAAAAACTTATTTAAAGTAAAAATGCTTTCAATATGATATATGAGTGCTACGTCATGCTTCCGACTCTACCCATTGCCAATCTCGCTTTTGCTCGTAAATATTCGGATATCGTCGCTGGAAATTCACATGAAATATATTGCCACAAACATTAATAGAAACGAGCATTTTCTATCTCGTTAAATCTATATTACCATACCACACCTATCGTTGAAAGTTTGGCTATTGCAACAAAGAACACTGTTTTTATGGGTAAACTTTATTTTACGAAATATTTTATTAAATATTTATTGATTTTGAGTATTGACGTGGCTTAACAGGGTGTAAGATCACGTGACTTTGTGGAGTTTCAATTTAACTTTAACGAATGTAAAGTTTGCAATCACACAGATATAAGTGGTGCTTTTTCAAATAACCGTTTAAAACCATTTTTCTTAAGAATTTTAACTAGTGCATAAAAGACAGATTTTATGCGGCTTATGGTAATGTGAAATATTTCAGAATTACTTTATTTAATAAGTCTGCGCTCTTTGCCAAACGTGAAATTTTGGCACCGATTTCAGACGTATTCAATGGTTTATTCTTTAATCATAAGATATCGGCACAAACTGGAGAAACACTGTTTGTTTATAAACTAAAGAATCTTGCAAAGGTATTTCATAAACTTGAGATATTTGCTAATAAAGATCTAAACAGTGTGTTTACATTATTTCCAGCCCGTGTGTAAACCCCTGAAAACCCCGTTGATATTGCACCCCATTTAAGGACAGGCCAGTCATATGGGATGAAGAAGGTATTGACATACACCTATAATGAAAACCTATAGATAAACTCGTTCACCAAGTTTTATAAGATACTCTTATATTATGTTTTAATTATCACAATACTTAAAGCCACACGCCTTGAAATGAAGTACATGGCATAGTAAATTTAAGTATAAATAAGAAACATATTTTATCTATGCCAGTTAGAATTATCTGGTGGTAACTTGGTAGAAATCCGTCTCTTATGCGCTTTAAAACTTATAAAATAATCGCGTAAGTGTCGAAATGGACGTATACGTCTAGAAATCCTACTTTCGGTTTTAAATGCGGTACCGTTTGAAAAAAAAACCACTACATGCTAACTAGGCTAAAGATTAAATTTTATCTATCTCAATTGGAATATATCTGGTGGTTACAAGGTAAAAATCTATCTTTTTTTGCGCTTTAAAACTTAAAAAAATCGCGTTTGCCGAAATGGACGTATAAGTACAGAAATCCTACTTTCGGTTTTAAAATTAATTTTTTAAAATTAATTACTCGCTAACTAGGCTATAGAATTAATGACACTTTTACACACTTTCAAATTGTATCCATATGTATTGATTAACATGTACTTCATTTCAAGGTGTGTGGCTTTAAGTTAAGCGGACGGACACACGGACTGAGACTCCGTGAACATACAGAAAACCTACACCGTAATGTGTATTCTAAGTTTGTTAAGAATGGCTTATATACTTATTTTTTTTTACAAATTTAAGTTTTGCTTTTTTCTTGAGAGCGACCTTACCTTTGTTTTCGGTTTTAAATATGAGTCGTGCATAGTCCTCACATTTTCTATTATAAGTATACGACGTTTCATCACGGTATCTGCATTTCTTTTTTACAATTCACAGGATCACGTTTTCGGACGGAAGTTCATACGAACATACATTCAGATTGACAAGCACATAAGACACGCGGAGAGTAAACACAACCCCCTTCACTAAAATGCTGATGGGGCTAATACAATGACTGCATGGGTAAAGAAACTGGCTGGAACATTTTTGTTTTGGTAGACACAATGTCAGCCTGAGCCCGGATTATTTCCTTGGAAGCATTTTACTCCTCCAGTACCATATCAAATTTCAAATAATTATGGTACTCAGTGGTCAAGGTAAGAATGCCTTTTCATCACAAATGAAAGTCATATATCTTGTGACGGTTAAAGTGGTGATAACGGTAGCTAAACTTTCTTTTACATCTATTAAATATCATGTTACAAGTATCAGCGACCTTGAAATTTGACTTGTTAATGACCTGTTGACCTCAGCGTCGTCTTTTCTTCTTTAGTTACCTTAACACTGATTGGTTGTTGGCCAAGGCGTTCTTTAGATATTGGGCGGATATGAATGTTCTACGGACCGACCGACCATTATTCCTGTTGACTGATTTACCGACATACCGATAGACTTAACGACGGATATGCGAAATGCATATTTCTCAACTTCTTGGAAAGGAGCATACATATAAATCTGTGTTGTTTGTAAATTTAATTATTGTACATAATGAATTTACTCGATACCACTCAGCATATACAGTAGACTCTGCCAATACCGGACTCTCTAAATACCGGAACTCTCCCGATTCCGGACGGTCGGGCCAGTCCCGTATTTTCTCCTTCTATTTCTATGTTAAAAAATGTTGAATAAACCGAACTCTCTGAAAACCGGAAACCGTACGGGTATCTCCGTAAATTTGATCATTTTCAACGTAAAATACATTGAGTATACCGGACGGTCTAAATTCTCAAGATGCCCGAGGCGTGAAAATAATACCTAGTCAGCACAGCGAGTGCGCAGCGAGTGCGGTGTAACACATTTTGCTCGCGCAATTATCGATAATCGGATTAAACATACCATAAAGGTGTCAAGTCGTTACCGCGCTATGGGAGTCCGATTAAGTAATGTAAAACAAACTGTGAATGTCTATAATAGACGTGCGGTAACACCAAAAAGTGATTGACTCGATCGTTTTATTAATTATTTATTATCGCCCATGATAAACAATTTAATAAAAAAATTAATGCATGCCGTTGCGACGATCACTTTCTTGTGACCTTCTCGGGTATTTTAAAAGATCTTATAGCCATGTTTTTAACGCTGAAATGGTTGTTTGTTTGTTTGTCAGATAAACTGTTAGAAATATGACTGTAAAATCAGTCCATCCATCTGTATGCAAATTCATTCATTGCCGTTTACTAATTTCGATCGCATCTAAAATGTCGCAGCTATGTATGTATTAAATAATAAATCGTGTATCTACAACAATCTTATTTGTGTCGTCACTCGCCTATATGACAAATACCACGTACGTTCATGTATAAAGCACCACGCTCACTATGGGATTAATCAAAACAAGTCGGTATGGAATTTTTTTTGCTTTTAATTTATTAAAAACACATTTTTTAAGAATGCAATTAACATAATCAGTACCTGCGTACAGTTATCACATGGTACATGTAAATGAATATGGTTTGTTTTATTTTTATGTGATTCTGTACACAATGCATACCATGTTTATTTCGGCAATATGCATACTCTTGGTAAACCGGAACTCTCTGAAAACCGGACGATCAGGCCGGTCCCGAGACCGTCCGGTTTACAGAGAGTCTACTGTATATTGCATTTATTAAACGTTTTTGTACTTGTTTGAGCAAGGCCCTGGGTTCCAAATTGGTCAATTGCTTTGAATTGAAAAATGCTTAAAAATAAGTATATGAACACTATTGTGCATAGAGTAAAGTTGATTTCAAATATCCGGTGTGTTTTTTATTTAAGTCTTCCTTTACAACACCGAATAACATACCAACATCCACATGTTTGTTCATATCAATACCTCAAATTGTGAAGGCATATTTTGTAGAGGTGTTGATGGCAAATATATTTTTCTTTGCAAATACGTTTCCATAAATGTTTCTTCTGTGTTTCTACACTATTTTAAACTATATAGGAAGCTTTTGCGTCCATCTGATTTGGTGCTGGATCCAGTTTGTTGTAAATATCATCCATGATTTGAGCGTCGTAGTTACCGAACTCAACGGTATGCCCGACACGAAGAAAGGCTGCTATCTGTTTGATCGATACGTCCGAAGGTGCCAGGTGATCGTAGTTGATAATTACAAGCGTTTTCATTTTGCAATATTTAAAACTAGTCCAGGCACATTTCCATTCGTTCTCGGACCAAGATCGATCTCTCTGATGTTCATGTTGAGCTAGACATTTCTCGGAAAGTACAACTAAGAAGGATCGCGTCTTTGCAAAAGTTTTCATAAGCACATTATCTCGTCTGCTGCCAAATGGAATGTCTCGCGAGGGAAGAAAAACTCGATATCGATTATCTTCTAAATTAGGAAGAAGAACTTTTAAAATCCAACCCCGAAGTTTTTCATCTTCTTCGTCAAAAGTTATTGCTACGTCGTATTGAAACCGGTCAGCTGTGTTATCGACTTTTTTCTGTCTGACTCTCAGAAAAAGTATAAGAATTTCATATCTCAGCAGAAATGTTACGGTTCCACATATGGTCAATGTTGCTAGAACAGAAGATATAAATGGTACTAAAAAGATTGGCAAATTTTGTTTGCAGTCTAACAAGGAACTTGAAAATTCTCGGGCTTCTTTAATTCCAAGGTCAGGTATGGTGCATTTGAAAAGTTTCTCATCATCGCATTTCTTCACTTTAAGCCAGTTTTCAATCCAGAGCTCTTGACACCCACAGGTTAAATGCAAGCCCTCCATGTATGTGATACAAAGGTTTCTATGCTGAACGCGTTGAGGCAGCTGCGTAAGCCGTACGTTATTCGATATGTGAAGTGTTGCATTCTCAAGAACAGCTATCGCATCATCATTTACTTGTTCCAGAAGGTTATTGGAAAGATCGAGAAAAGTTACTTTGTATAAATATGGCTTATTTGACAAGATCTGTATATCATTGTTGGAAAGTTTTAATGAAATGGAACGTGATAATGTCGAATTAGGTAGAAATTCTGGCAAAGTCTTTAAGTTGGTGCAATTAACAAATAACGTGTTTGTGCTCGGTCTATCAATGCAAGTACATTCTTGCGGACAGTCTGCATCTCGCTCGAGGGTACACACAAGATCATATGGGTCTAGGTTGGGCACCTTGACACCCTGCAAACTTGGTGGATTTGCACAAGCTACATTAAAATAATCCCGCCATAGAAAAGACTTAAGCTCCTGTACCATGCTTAGAAATGGCTCGAGATAGCAGTCGCAATCCAGTTGAATGCCCCTGAAATCAAATCCGAAGGAGACTAGTTGTCCGAGCTCAGCGAGATTTGAAAGGCCAAGTAAACTTTGGAAATCTGGAAATGTTCTGAAGTTGTTGAAATTGAAGCTTACAAATCCTGGTCCATATGTTTTGTTTGCATCCAAAGTAAACCCTTGTTCATTCACGAACTTGTCAATAATATTGCTCGTGTAGTTGATGTGGCAAAACGGATTCACGGAAAAAGAATTTGTGACATCCACAACTGGAAGTTTGTTATTCTCAAAATCGGCATAAAATAAATTTTGAGTAGGCTGTGATATACAAGCAGGGTCCATGCTCATAATTTCATTGAATGACAAATCAAGATGTCTTAAATGTGCTAGCTGATTGATCGTTGTATTTTTCAAGTGTGTTATCTTGTTGTGGGATAGATCGAGTTGGTACAGTTTCCGTAGGCAGTTTAAGCTTTCGACTTTCCGAATTTTGTTGAAACTGAAATCGATTTGAACGATGTGGAGCCAGTACTTCATGAATTCATACACTTGCCGTAAAAACACTTCGAGCACTGTATCACTGTCCCAACTACAAACATCACTCGGAATCTCTGTCATTATACCACCAATATGTTCGATTTTGTATACATTGCTGTCATTAAATTTTTCGGGATCCACAACAAGTGATTTTCCCGATACACCTATGTACTCGATTAACAATTCTTTCTCTTTTCCAGACCACGTTTTCTGCGATGCGCATATGCAACATTGTTCGAACTTCTCGTTCAATGGTGCAGTTGGATTGTCCTTCGTAATATCGCAAAGGTCAAGGCAGCAAAGATATCCTTGACAGTGGGTATCCAAACAGTTGCCACCGAATGACACAATCAGAATTATCATGCAAATGTAATCGGTCATTCTGAAAATCAAATTGCAAACTAAACATATTTATACATGCACATAAATGAGAGACTTTGTCAGGTTTTGTATATTGGGATAAACATTTTGATTGGTTCAAGTGGGAAACTACTATTCTAACACACATGTGCATCTTCCTTCTCCAAACAATACACGCAAACTTACAAAAAAACATGGAAGTTAAAATAAAATAAATAATTCCCATTACAATCATAAATGTTACAGCAAAACCACTCACAATTTTCTTAATATGCGTACCGTAAATGTATAAATGAAGCGTTTGAAGGTAAAAAATGTTGTCAAACTCTAAAACCAGACAATTTGAAATACTTGAAGGAAAATCCTCATTGCTAATATGAATATTTATTTCATGCATACAAACATGTTGAAGATCAATTAAAATCAAGTTGAAATAAAACATATAATAACAACTTTTTTCGCACTAAAGAACTGCGACTAACTATTGATTTTCTGTTGCAATTATGATCACGTAGCGTTTAAAATACTTAAAAAATAAGATCAATGCCTAAAGTAATACACATAATTAACACCAACGCCATAATATTCACAAAACAAGACTTAACATGTAAATTGATTAATTGAGAAAACAAAAAAACTTGCTTTTCAGAACTTCCTTCTTGATCTGCAATTTCCTCAATTTATATGGTCGATATTTCATTTCGTAAACGTCCTTTCCCTTCACCGGTTGTCGATGATCTGATCGCGAGTAGGTAAAATCACGGGGATTTATATATCGTATTTTATGTAAATAAAGCAGCTGCTATTGATTGCCGATTAAAAAACAACTTGGTGTCCGGACACGATTAATAATAATTATAATAATAATAATAATAATAATAATAATCATAATAATAATATTATTATAATTTTTATTAATAGTTATACAATTACAAATAATATAAAAATAAAATAAACAATAAAATTAATAATAATAATAATAATAATAATAATAAGAAGAAGAAGAAGAAGAAGAAGAAGAAGAAGAAGAAGAAGAAGAATATTATTATTATAAGTAGTATCTGTATTATTAGTATTATTAGTGTTCGATAGGGTTCTATTTAAATCCGCCTCAGGAAAAAATAATAAACACACACTATTGCACTTTTTCAACTATATGATACTTTTATTACACTAAAGTTATTTAAAGATTTCACAATATACTTTACTTTTCATATAAAGCATTAAAACAACTCTTTTCTATTATTCCTATTATTGCTATAAAATATTTCCATGTCTATGCTGCTTTCTCTATAAAACCTAAAATTTAACTGAACTAAAACAAAGCTTATTCTAACAGCTATTTTAAATGTCAAAACATCTATTCAATTTGCTACAGGAAACAAGAGCATGGTGAAATTAATTCTCTTTCAACAGAGTGATATTTAAAGTAAACAACAGGCAACACAATGTTGTTATATATTTCATGGTTAAATGCTATCCATTAATTTCCCTGCAGAACAATTAGTCATACTTGTATTATAAGTATTTAGTAAATAATCTAAATATTCTTCTATGAAACATGAAGTCCTAGAGCTTTATAGTTCGCTGGTAAAGTGCTTTATAAAGGCTTATCCAGTAACTAACGCTCGATTGGTCATTGTCAGCTCGGGTACTACTTGCATGTACCCCGGGTACTCTAAAGTATACTTACATGTACCCCGGGTACGGTAAATATACTTAGACGTACCCGGTCGATATTAGACTGTACCCGAGTTGATTTCCCGCCCAAAATCCGATGTCGTAAAACGCTCTACCGATTAGCGTAAAACGATATTGTTTATCTTAAACAAACTTCTCTTAAAAAAACTGCATCAACATGCCTTTTGAGTATGAGTTCCGATAATGAAGAGGCCATTTAACAGAAAATTTACATAATTGTGAACATAATTAATCTAAAAAATATAGCCGACAACGACCGATTTAGCGTTAAAATTCCCGGGCACGTTTTAGTATGTGAACCGTACCCGGGGTACATGTAAGTATACTTAAGAGTACCCGGGGTACATGTAAGTAGTACCCGAACCGACAATGACCAATCGAGCGTAACTAACTCAAAAACTCTCTTCTGAAACCGCAAAAGTAAGTGGTTTAACATTTAGTGTTACATCTTCAGTGATCCTTTACAAAATTTGTTCAAATTATTCTCCTTAGGTCAAAACTGACAAGGACCGAGGGTCACATGTTTTATATAGACTTACAAAGTTAACCATTTTCATTAAACAATACGTCTCTTTAAAAAGGAAAGCTTACAGGTGTAATATTTGGCATGTAATATCATCTTAGTTGTCCCTGTATATTGGCCCGGGGGTCTAAGTTGGCCCCTGCTTGATTTCGTGAGGGGTGAATTGTTTTGTGTTGAATTATATCGTATTTTACACAGCTTTGATATTTAGGATTTGGCATTAGAGCGTGGTTGTTTACAAATATTGTTAAAGTATGCCCTTTGTTTGAAACCGATCACGCCTCATTACGCAGTTAAGTAATTAAGGATAATCAAGACCCCACTGCTTGCCCTTGTGGCGGTTTAGTGCAACAGTTTGTAGTGACACACATTTAATGAAACACAAATAGAAATTACACTATTTTTATGACTATTAACCCATTTATGCATAGCGTCTAGAAAGAAAAGGCATTGGCAAACAGCGTAGACCCAGATGAGACGCCGCATGATGCGGCGTCTCATCAGGGTCTTTGCTGTTTGCTTAAAGGATTTTTTGTAAGAAATATTCTAAATATAGAAATAAGTATACTAGACATGCCTAATTTTGAAAATAAATTGATCCAATTTAGAAGAATGGGAGAGTCCACTAGGCATAAATGGGTTAAAGTGCTAGATTGTTGGGAAATCAAAAACTCTATACAATTGTTTTTTACAGCATTTAATTCATTATAGACTTATGCAGGTAATATAACATCGCTTTGGAGACACCATTTGCTTTGTGAACTAACCATTGACCATAGTAATATTATTTAAATAGAGCTGCTGCTAGAAGTGTGTGTATATCTGCCAGAAAGCAGAGGCTTTTAAAGGTTTAAAATCCAAACAAATGAGTTGTTTTACGTTGGTCATTTTCAGCTATGCTTCTGTGTTATTTACATATAATATATTAAAATATTATAATAAAACCATACAAACTCCAGCAGTTGAAACAATAGTCTACTCCCACTTTCATGTCGGTAGAAGCTGCCGAATGCCCAAATCGATACCATTTAAACATACAGTAAACTCTCTGTAAACCGGACGGTTTATACATTATTTCCTATTTCGTTTAAAGCAAGATTATACGATTTTGTATATGTGTTAAATTGTAATATATTGATAAAATATGTTTCCCTTACCGAAATAGGCAAGAAAAAGTGTACACTGAAGACGAATTTCATAAAATGCAGCGAAGACAAATTAGCGCCCCGAGCCGATTGTGAGGAAAATATTTCGTACATATTTTTTTCAATAACCGAAGCATTCGTCTTTTTAGTTAGTGTTCGTGTGTCGTATGAATAGATATCGATGCAGGAATTTTAAATGAACCGTTAAACTAAATATAGATTCGCATCGTACATGCATAATATACATGCTGGCGAATTCCGACTGTACAGCCTTTTTCGATTTCAGAATTATATATCTGGCTTATTTCGCATTTTTCGACACATGTTTTCCTAAACTTTTATTTTAATTTATATTAAAATATATGTTTAATAAGTTTTATACACATCATGTATAAATTAATAAATATTTTACGAAATCGTATAATCTCGCTTTAAAATGATATTATGCGCATGTTTTAATGTTGAATTGAGCTGAAAAGAATTAACAGGTCAAAAGAGATAGTAAAAATGTGGTAACTGACCAATTATCTGCGACTCATTTTGCTACCAGTTGTTTATATTTTTTTTAAATTTTATATTCGATATTTTACATGACTGTACAGTCCCCTAAGCCAAGCGGAACTGTCTTTTTATGAGGATCGGTGTTAGTGTTCGTGTGTCGTTTGAACGAATCTGCACTGAAACTAAATATAGAATTCACATCGTACATGCATGATCAGTTGTCAAACGAAAGTACGGTTGATATTCAAATGCATTGGTTTAAACAGTATTTATTAATATAATGACAATTTGAGAATGACACGTGAAATACATTCGTACAATAATGGATTAGAAAACAAGTTACCGAAAACTTATATGAATTCTTCTCCATAGATGTTCTTAGAGCGTTTAAGAAGTTAGCACATGTAGCCAGTTAAGGCAATTGATAAAACGTTTTAACATTGAATGTGAGCGAGGTGAAGTGTTTTTTAGATGTATGAAAGATAGAGCTAAGGAGAGTTAAGACAGAGTGGGAGGACGAGGGACAATAAGAACGGACACTCGACATCAAATATGGTGGGCTGTTACCTTTAACTTTATTTTAATGAGACAATAAATAAAATGATGTGTTTTTATATAGTATTAGCAAATCAGTACAGACTAGTGGGGATTAGAGTGAATTAAAAGTTGTCTCTCTAAACCATGGTACGTGGTCTGCGCAAAGTGCGTGTATCTTTTGTCAAAGCTATCGCCTTCGTAGAAAGTATTTTCAATCAATCATACTATCGCAATAGTACACCAAAGACACATTAGTAGGAAATCTTGCCATATCGAGTGTGGTGACCCAGTCTGCAACTTTCATTTCCCTGGCAAACCTTGACAACAATAGCATTATAACGCCAATGTAACAGCGCATTTTGAAAAACTTCATTTGATACATTTTGTGACTTGAAATGTGTAAATTTCTACCGTTTGGCACACTATTTTCTAAGGTACATATTTCGTTATAATTTATTAAAACAACCTAGAAATGGACAACGTGTTATATTTATCTTTAACCCATTTATGCCTAGCGTCCTGAAAAAAGGACATTGCAAACAGCGTAGACCCAGATGAGACGCCGCATGATGCGGCGTCTCATCAGGGTCTGCGCTGTTTGCTTAAAGGAATTTCTTTAAGAATTATTCTAAATATAGAAATAACTATACTAGAAATCCCTAATTTTGGAAATACATTGATCCAATTTAGAAGGATGGGAGAGTCCACTGGGCATAAATGGGTTAACCGAAGAGCAAGCATTCATGAAACAAGCTTTTAAGATAACTTATTGGCCTGTTGTGTTTAAAACGTTAATCACACTGCATATAGTTAACCATAAACTACTTACCTAATATCAAGCAGCGGTGTTTGACTTTTAAAATTGATGGAAGAGCATTTAATTTTGTTTATTGCTTTCGGAAACTAAATCTTGAAATATAATCGCTTGTCACATATCATTTTGATATTGCTTTCAGCAAATAAAAACAAACACTCCAGAGCAGTTATGCAAATACACGAGGTAGTTTTATGCAACGAGATATGAAAACCATATGCATGTCAAAGTGGCTTTTTAAAGTTGATGATATGTTGGAATTATTTGTATTAAAAAAACTAGCATGTATAGAGGTATGGGTGTTTACACAATTGCTCTGATTGGGTACATTAAATCAGCATCAAAATTAATATTATTTTTTTCAAACAAACAAGCATAACATGCTTACATTCAATTTTGACCTATGTGAGCAAATGTGAGCTTATATTAGATGTTCAGTCCAAATGTGTTGTTGTTGTTGGTGTTTTACAATAAACAATACCACATAAAAGCCAAAGAAAAATAATAATAATGAAAAAACTAGATCTCAATATGAAAAACATAAACGTGTCCAACATGACACATCACGCCATTGATAACATAATTGAATTAAATAAAGCAAATAAATAAATAAATATTACAAGATGTCGCTGTTTTTCATATGGTGTTTTTTTTAGATGAGAATCCATAAAAGATGTAAAGATCTCATTGTTGTAAATAATGTTGTATATATACGTTACTAAATTTTTTGTTTGTTTTATATTTCTCTTCTTGTTAAACGGACATACTGTTTTACATTTAATCGATATAAACATCTTCCTAAAACATTTATCTAAATAGTTTATATTTTAGAATCATTAATATCCCTCGCATTCATCGAAAGCTTTTTAAAATGTTAACATTCGGTTGAAAATATATAACCACAATAAATTTGATATCACTCAGAATTTTAAGTGTTGTAATAACGTTTTGTTGCGAAGAACACTAAGTCTGCAAAGTTACATCATTCGTTGGTAAAACATCATGATAACAAACCTTATCTTGTTAAAACATAAAAATTGTGAATCAGAATTGTGAATTTGTTTAATTCTGGAAATGTAATTTCTGCAAATAATGATTTCACTTCTAGTTGCTTTTAATAAATTTATTATTTTTTGTTGTTGTTTATAGTTTTTAGTTAAGAGAGTACACGTTATAGAGAAAATGAGGTCGTGTTTAGAGAAAGTGACCAAATACCAACTGATATAACATTAATACACCACGCATCAAAACCACAATAAAAAATTCACAAAATTTGGGTCATCGCTTTGTAACGGTAAATATGTCAAGGAATTGGGAGGGGGGGGGGTGTGGGGTGGGGTAAACGAATTTACGTTCGACAAACCTCACACTTATCACAGACATATATAAGATTATTCTCAAACACTTCAACAACCTTTACTTTTATTACTATTTATAAGATGAAACGCTTTAACTCATTAAATGCAAATAAGCTCGGAGATCGATAGCGATGTTTATGCGTATGCCATGTTTACTTTTATCACGTGACGTAAAAGAAATACAGATATTGTCTTTGAATTCGTAAAAAAACATTTGTATCTGTGCCACTGATAGTGTTAATTATTTATTGGGCGCAGTATAGAATGACACAATGAAATCGTATATTATCGAATATTACAACTACTTTCGATAATGATTTATTTTCAGTATAACAATACGGATTGTGTTTACCTTAAACAATCGCCTGTTTTATATTTGTTTAAATTGTCAAGTTATTTACTGCATGCAAGTAGCAACGCTGACAATGGTCATGTCTGGACAAGCATATTTTTTTATTAGCCTGCACAATGCAAATATTTTGACAATATCTGGCATACAAAGATGTGTACTTTACGGTCCCTAGTTTGCCACTTGACAATTTGATATTGCAGCCTAGTGAGACATTTAGCAGGCGGTTGTTCTGTTCAAAAAAAGACGTGGCGAATTTCGATCGAGTATTGAATGTTACTTATCACCTACCATTGTTCATTTTTAGATCTTTCGCTCCTTTCACCATCGTGACATGAGCCGTTATTAGAGAGACTACAGCACAACAGTAATTATAAACGATTTTTTTTTCCTTAAAATAAGCAACTGACTTGGTATTTTGAACAGTTATGTGGCCACGTTAGTTGTCTTGTTTTATTATATTAAAAAACAAAACAACAACAGCAAAACGTTAAGCGCATGAAATTCTATCAGTAGACAAAGTCTTGTTCTTATCAAATTCTTTCATAACAAACTATAAACATGAAATGGCCAAAACTGGGATCATCAGCTAGGAACGGTTAATTCAAACCATTTGGAGTTTAAACCGGTTTGAGGGCTTACCTTACCTCACACTTACTCGCGGATTAAATAACACACAAAACACTTGTCTGAAACGAGTTTTAAAATAACGTTACCGTGTGAGAGTTGAAAGGTCAAGTGCGTAAATAAAGTATTCTTTGAAAACAAAATCGAAGAAAATGCTAAATTTAGAAATTCAGCAGACGACATTTTAGCAGACGACAAATTTTCCAGCATGCAAAGGGTTAAGCGGACACACGGACTAATAAGCAGATAAGGCAATTGCAAACATACAGCAAACATACAGCGTCATGTGTATTCTAAGTTTGTTTAGAATGTCTTATGTACTTATTTCTTTTTACAAATTTAAGTTTTGCTATTTTCTTGAGAGCGATCTTACCTTTGTTTTCGGTTTTAAATAGGGGTCGTGCATAGTCCTCACATTTTCTTTTATAAGTATACGGCGTTTCATCACAGTATCTGCATGTCTTTTTCAGAAATCACAGGATCACGTTTGCGGACGGATGTTCATACGAACATGCATACAGATTGACATGCACACAAGACAAGCGGAGAATAAACGCATAACCCCCTTTACTGGCTGGAATAATTGGTAGACACAATGTTAGCCTGTGCCCGGATTATTGCCTTGAACGCATTTTACTCCTCCAATACCATATCAAATTTCAAATAATTATGGTACTTATTTTTCAAGGTAAGGATGCTTTTTCATCACAAATGAAAGTCATATCTTGTGACGGTTAATGTGGTTTTAACGGTAATTAAACTTTCTATTACACCTACTTAATATCATGTTACAAGTATCAGCGACCTTAACATTTGACCTGTTGATGACCGGTTGACCTCAACGTCGTCTTTTCTTGTTAAGTTACATTAATACTGATTTTTTGTTGGCCAAAGCGTTCTTTAGATATTTAGCGGATACGAATGTTCTACGGACCGACCGACCCTTATTCCTGTTGACTGATTTACCGACATACCGACAGACTAACCGACGGATATGCGAAATGCATATTCCCCAACTTCGTGGAAAGGGGCATACATATAAAACTGTGTTGTTTGTAAATTTAATTATTGTTCATGATGAATTAACTTGATATCACTCAGCATATATATTGCATTTATTAAACGTTTTTGTACTTGTTTAAGCAAGGTCTTGGGTTATAGATTGGTCAATTGCTGTGAATTGAAAAATGCTTAAAAAAATAAGTATATGAACACTATTGTGCATAGAGTAAAATTGAATTCACATATCCGGTGCGTTTGTTATTTAAGTCTTTCTTTACAACACCGAATAAAATACCAACATCAACATGTTTGTTCATATCAATACCTCAAATTGTGAGGGCATATTTTGTCGAGGTGTTCATGGAAATTTTTCTTTGCAAATACGTTTCCATCAATGTTTCCTCTGTGTTTCTACAATATTTTAAACTATAAAGGAAGCTTTTGCGTTCCGTCTGGTTTGGTGCTGGACCCAGTTTGTTATAAATATCATCCATGATTTGAGCGTCGTAGTTACCGAACTCAACGGTATGCCCGATCCGAAGAAAGGCTGCTATCTGTTTTATCGATACGTCGAAGATGCCAGGTTATCGTAGTTGATAATTACAAGCGTTTTCTTTTTGTCATCTTTTAAATTAGTCCAGGCACATTTCCATTCGTTCTCTGACCACGATCTGTCTCTCTGATGTTCATGTCGAGCTAGATATGTCTCTGAAAGTACTACTAAGAAGGATCGCGTCTTTGCAAAAGTTTTCATAATGACATTGTCTCGTCTGCTGCCACATGGAACGTCTCTTGAGGGAAGAAAAACTCGATAGCGATTATCTTCTAAATTAGGAAGAAGAACTTTTAAAATCCAACCCCGAAGTTTTTCATCTTCTTCGTCAGACGTTATTGCTACGTCGTATTGAAAACGGTTAGCTGTATTTTTCTTTTTTCTGTCTGACTCTCAGAAAAAGTATAAGAATTTCATATTCTAGCAGAAATACTGTGGTTCCACATATGATCAATGTTGCCAGAACAGAAGATATAAATGATACTATAAAGATCGACGAATTTTGTTTGCAGTCTAACAAGAAAATTCTCGGGCTTCTTTAATTCCAAGGTCAGGTATGGTGCATTTGAAAAGTTTCTCAGTATCGCATTTCTTCACTTTAAGCCAGTTTTCAATCCAGAGCTCTTGACACCCGTATGTTAAATGCAAGCCCTCCATGTATGTGATACAATGGTTTCTATGCTGAACGCGTTGAGGCAGCTGCGTAAGCCGTACGTTATTCGATATGTGAAGTGTTGCATTCTCAAGAACAGCTATCGCATCATCATTTACTTGTTCCAGAAGGTTATTGGAAAGATCGAGAAAAGTTACTTTGTATAAATATGGCTTATTTGACAAGATCTGTATATCATTGTTGGAAAGTTTTAATGAAATGGAACGTGATAATGTCGAATTAGGTAGAAATTCTGGCAAAGTCTTCAAGTTGGTGCAATTAACAAATAACGTGTTTGTGCTCGGTCTATCAATGCAAGTACATTCTTGCGGACAGTCTGCATCTCGCTCGAGGGTACACACAAGATCATATGGGTCTAGGTTGGGCACCTTGACACCTTGCAAACTTGGTGGATTTGCACAAGCTACGTTAAAATAATCCCGCCATAGAAAAGCCTTAAGCTCCTGTACCATGCTTAGAAATGGCTCGAGATAGCAGTCGCAATCCAGTTGAATGCCCCTGAAATCAAATCCGAATGAGACTAGTTGTCCGAGCTCAGCGAGATTTGAAAGGCCAAGTAAACTTTGGAAATCTGGAAATGTCCTGAAGTTGTTGAAATTGAAGCTTACAAATCCTGGTCCATATGTTTTGTTTGCATCTAAAGTAAACCCAAATTCATTCACGAACTTGTCAATAAGATTGCTCGTGTAGTTGATGTGGCAAAACGGATTCACGGAAAAAGCATTTGTGACATCCACAACTGGAAGTTTGTTTTTCCCAAAGTTGGCATAAAATACATTTTGTGTAGGCTGTGATATACAAGCAGGGTCCATGCTCATAATTTCATTGAATGACAAATCAAGATGTCTTAAATGTGCTAGCTGATTGATCGTTGTGTTTTTGAAGTGTGTTATCTTGTTGTGGGATGGATCGAGTTGGTATAGTTTCTGTAGGCAGTTTAAGCTTTCGACTTTCCGAAGTTTGTTGAAACTGAAATCGATTTGAACGATGTAACGCCAGTACTTCACGAATTCATGAACTTGCTGTAAAAACACTTCCAGCAGTGTATCACGATCCCAATCACAAACATTACTTGGAATCGCTGTCATAATACCACCAATATGTTCGATCTTGTATACATTGCTGTCATTAAATTTATCGGGATCCACAACAATCGATTTTCCCAATACACCTATGTACTCGATTAAAAGTTCTTTCTCTTTTCCAGACCACGTTTTCTGCGATGCGCGCATGCAACATTGTTCGAACTTCTCGTTCAATGGCTCGAATGTCTCGTTCAATGGTGAAGTTGGATTGTCCTTCGTAATATCGCAAAGGTCAGAGCAGCAAAGATATCCTTGACAGTGGGTATCCAAACAGTTGCCACCAAATGACACACTCAGAATTATCATGCAAATGTACTCGGTCATTCTGAAAATCAAATTGCAAACTAAAGATATGTATACATGAATATAAATGAGAGACTTTGGCAGGTTTTGCATATTCTTATAAACATTTTGATTGGTTCAAGTGATAAACTACTATTCTAACACACTTACATGTACATCTTCCTTCTCCAAACAATACAAGCAAACTTACACAAAACATGGAAGGAAAAATTAAATAAAATAATTCCAAATACAATCAATTTCCAAAATATGCGTACCGTGGCGTAAATGTATAAAATGATGCGTTTGAAGGTAAAAAAGTATTTTAATGTTATAAAACTTGAAAAACCAGGTAATACGGACTACTTGTACGTTAATCATTATTGCTTATATTTATTTCGTGCATAAACACGTGTTTAGTATCAATTAATATCTATAATCATGTTGAAATAAAACATATAATTACAACATTTTTCGAAATATAGCCTCGACCGTTTTTCTATGCTTAAACAGTAAACACCATTTAGTACTTATCTGCGACTTACTATTAAATTGCTTTTGCAATTATGATCACGTAGTGTTGAAAATACTCACATAAATAAGTTCAATGTATGTAGTAATACAAATAATAAAAATAAACGCAATAATATTCACAAAACTTAACATGTAACCTGATTAATTGAGAAAACAAAATAAACTTGCTTTTCAGAACGTCCTTTTTGAATCCGATATTCCCTAAATTATTTATGATCGATATTTCATTTCGTAAACGTTCTTTTCCAACACCGGTTCGCGATGAACTGAATGCGAATAGATAAAACCACGGCGATTTATATATCGTATTTTATGTTAATAAAGCAGCTGTTATTAATGGCCGAATAAAAAAATTGGTAATAATAATAATAATAATATTATTAAAAATAATAGTAAAAAAAATTCCAAGAGCTTGAATATTTCGTTGTTAACATCAGATAGTTGTCGTGTACAACATTCTTTCAAAGCATTCTACTTAGGTCAAAACAGACATCGCTCTATGAATCACGTGCTTTATCAAAGATTATACAGTACCTAACGCAAAAACTATCTTCTGAAACCGCAAGTGGTTTAACATTTGGTGTGTTACACCTTAAATGATCCTTTACAGTTTCTTCAAAGTATTCCCCTTAGGTCAAAACTGACCACGGCCGAGAGTCACATGTTTTATATAGACTCACAAAGTTAACCATTTTTATTAAACAATACGTTTCTTTAAAAGGAAAGCTAACAGGTGTAATATTTGGCATGTAACATGATCTTAGTGGTCCCGGTATATTTGCCCGGGGGTCTAAGTTGGCCCCTGCTTGATTTCGTGAGGGGTGAATTGTTTTGTGTTGAATTATATAGTAAAATTCACAGTCTTGATACTTGGGTTTTGGCATCAGAGCGTGGTCCTTGACAAATATTGTTAAACTATGCCCTTTGTTTAAAACTGATCACGTTTCATTACACAGTTAAGCAATCAAGGAAAATCAAGACCCCACTGCTTGCCTTTGTGGCGGTTTAGTGCAACAGTTTGTAGTGACATACATTTTATGAAACATTAAGGGGGCAGTCTACAGTTTTTCTTGAAAATCCCCAGGCCGACAAGCACTGGTCTGCAAAACACCCTCAAAACAAGGCCTTCAGTCACAACTTGAAAAAAGATTAAGACCATATTCAGTGCAGCCCATCAACAGCTTGAAAATAAAGCACAAAACAATGCAGAAAATGCTCTTTAAATTTATATCTGGGGTAAAATAGACCTTTTCGGGGGTCTCGGAAATTGCCCATAAAACCCCAATTTTTAGATAAACCCGGCAATCACATTTAACTTTCCGGGTAAGAATACGCGCACAGTCGACAACATGCTTTGCACTATTAAAGCAAATGCTTTCAAACTAACCCAAACAAAATGGGTCATTACCAATGAACTTTTTTGCACTGCTAACTTATTTAAACCCACCTTTGAAATCTGTCAAATGCCGGCTGTTTCAAGCAGAAAGTACATGCGTTTACTTCTCATTCAGCATGTTGTTGTTGTTGACTAAAATTCAGGTAACTTAGTTTCGAATTACTGAAAACAAGTGAAATTACTATAATATTGACCATTTATACTTACATTTCAGCTCCTGGAGTCAAAAAACAATTTTTTTAGGCCATACACCTTAAGTTCAGGAAATTGACCGGAGCCAATGCGCAAATTTGGCTCAAGAACTGTAGACTGCCTCCTAAATAGACATAACACTATTTTTGATGATGATGTTTCAGCATCGTCTAAGGTATTATACCATCAAAAAAATCTTTACAATGGCGACCTATGTAAAAGACCGAGCCAGTTCGATTGAGATAATGCTCGGGTCGTAGAAATACCGAAATCCCCGTAATTACCAAAATCCCCCGAAATCCCCAGAAATCCACCGAAACCCCCAGAAATTAATATTGATTATTTTTCAAAATACTGCGGATATTAATATTGAATATTGCAAAATACACTGAAATCACTGATGAAACATTGTTTTATCCAAGTTTGATCGTGAAAAACTAAAATATAAACATTATTATTTGGATTCCCAGTATGAATTCATAGTGCATATTTGCACAAGCAGAATCAGGTACCGAAATCCCCGCTGTAAAGACCTTCAAGTGTCAAAAATTAATCTGGGGCTTTTTTCGGCGTAGCTGTATTAAGCGAGCTTTTCACCTTACCTGACATTTGTAAGTGTCCAATAAAATTCAAATAAAATTTCCCGCGGCTAGGTACGAATGAATACACTTCATTTATTCCATTGGCTGATTTGAGTATACCACCAGAACATTGGAAACATATCCGCGTCTTTGTAACACTGTTTTACTGCCTGAAACAATTTTATCTCTAATGAAAATGCTAAATAGATAGAACAGTTTTACACTAAATTCTCGACATCAATACAGTTTGTGCGTGCACCTTTTATTTTCAGAGAATCACCAGCGCAAAAGCGTTTATACTTAAAGGCTATGTTCTCATATTTAGTACTTACTCCCATATTCCTGTCAACATGTTAACATATAATATAAATATAAAGAGCAGTGGAAGCGAGGCCTCACTTTAATGCATTATCGGGTCAATTCGCGGCCAGTGTGTGAATGTCAGAGTGTATATACAGGTCATCACCGGAGTTCGCGACCAGTAAAAAAATCGTTATATAATAAAGAAGAATGTAGGACATTTGCCCCTTCGGACATCTGTCCCTTCATGAAATCAGGACTAAACGGACATCTGCCCCTTCACTCAGATTCTCAAGGTGGACATCTGCCCCTTAACTCAAATTCTCAAGGTGGACATTTGCCCCTTCACTCAATTTCTCAAGGTGGACATTTGTCCCTTCACTCAATTTCTTATCAAACAAGGAGAATGACATGTATAACCTATAATCATAACATGAATGAACTCTCGTCAAACCATCATTGAATTCACAACCATAGGGACTATAGAAATATAGTTCGAAGGAGCAAATGTCCACCTTGAGGATTTGAGTGAAGGGGCAGATGTCCACCTTGAGAATCTGAGTGAAGGGGCAGATGTCCACCTTAAGAATTTGTGCGAAGGGGCAGATGTCCGTTTAGTCCTAATTTCATGAAGGGGCAGATGTCCGAAGGGGCAAATGTCCGTATACCAAAGTCACCCCAGGGTGACATGAATCAGCTTCTAGTCACCCCAGGGTGACTTCAAGCCATTTCAGGTCGACAATGACCCAATTAGCATTAGTACTGTCTTGTGTAAAGTATGACATAAAATGACCGTTTTTTGTACGTTGGTGTTCGGTACTTTTCCGTTTCTTTCACGTTGGGAGAACGTTTTGTCCGGTACTTATGCGCTTCACTGCCGTTTTATCCGGTAGATGTCCGTTACTTGCACGGTAATTTCCGTAAGCAGACCGTTAATTATCCGGTACAAAAAAAAAACGGCGAGGCTTTGCTGAGCCGTTATTTTATTCGTGCCGAGCCTGATATATTACAAAACGATCAGGCAGTAACCTATATTTCTGTTTATCATACCACTGACACCACTCACCCCGTTTTTCAAGAAATACTAAAAATTCATCGCTACGCCCTTGAGCCGCTGCATTTGTTTATCGCGTATGAATCGTTCTAAAATAGCATTGTTCCTCAACACGAAAAGAAGCGCCATTTAATGTAATTTAATAACGCTGTTTCTTTCTCTGTCTTCTTTAATTCTGCAACAAAACTTTAAGCAGCAATACTTTATTACACAAAATGAAAACATATATTATACATTTTAAAGGAAAAACTTGAAACGCAATTGTAACATGTCAAGGCCAGTGGAGTCGCTCACGTCTTCGCAGTGTGAATGATGTATTTATTAGAATTCGGAATATGTACTGTGCATTTTGTTTACTGTGATGGTTGTGCGTAAATATTGAGGTTCTGCACGTTAAGTACAGCTCCAAAAAAACATGCCATGTATTGGATTTTGGCCAGGAAGCTGTGCTTGTGCAGGGTGGGTAGGGAGATAAATGTTCATATCGGAAGTGTTGACAGAAGTGCATGAAACAGATGCCTGAATTGGAGTTGCAGTAGAACATGATGCTAAAAGATTTGAACATCTTTTTTGTGTTTGTTCGGAAATTTCGCTGTAATTTATTATTGACTGGACGTTTTTGTGTCCTGTTATTTGCAGTGGGTGCGATATTGGAATCTTTGAATTTTTTAACAAGGTGTTTTCTAGCGAAATGGTTACTGATATTTTTGGTTTTGTCAAAACCGGCCTCAATTGCCATAGTTTTCAACATCTTGGCAATTTTTTTTCACCAAGTTTCTGCCGTAGGAACCACTGATCAGAAATGTCAGTTAAGGGCACGGTTCTTGTTGCCAGGTAGAATGGGCTATCATCAGTGCTGAAGCCGGGTGGCCTTTTATCACTATACTGTTTGTAAATGTAAATAGGGTCCCTATTTCCTAACTCTGGTGAGGCAAACATCTTCGGATGAATTTTTCTGGCATCTGATGCATTTGCGCCAGTGCGGGTCTTAGTCTGTCGTTCATTGAATTCCAGAAATTCATTTCCTGAAGCATCTGTCTTCAGTTTGACATCACCCCATCTTAAAAAAATGTGTTTAATTATCAGAAGTTGTTTCATTATATTGAAGTAAGTATTCAGTGCCGTTCATGTAAAATTCAAGATGTTGGAGGTTAAGCAAAAGATTAATCTGGTTTAATACGGGATTTCAATTATGCAATGATTCCCCAAAAATTATCAAATTTTAGACTCTCATTTTTAGCACTGAAAGTCTGTCATTTCATAATTTAACTAACCTTAAATTGAACTGCTCATAGGTTCCTCGTAGGCCGAAATGCAGGGAGTTGTTCAACCAAATGGTATTTAGGAGTGATTTTGGCGTTGTTGCACCCAGAATGTTGTCTGTGTAGAGTTTTTGAATCTCTTCGTCTGATAATGCGGCAGCCGCTTTAGGCTTGTTTCCTAAAATAATGATAATATAGAGAACTTTTTTGCCTGTTTTTGTGAAGCGGCCTACGCCCATCCATTTTGAGTTGCGTACTTGTTTAAATTTGGGAAAAAAATGTAGTAGCAAACTTTTTAAACTTGTGAAAATTTGAGTAGCAAACTTATTAAAATTGTGAAAATTTGAGTCGCGAACTTCTTGAAAGTGTGAAAATTTTAGTCGCGAATTTCCTAAAATTATGAAAAACGGCCATTCTCACAGAAAGAGAAAAAGCCCTGATACAAATTATCCGATATATTATCATTGTCTGCACATTTTACATATAATTGAGACTCGTTAAGACTTAGATATTACCAGTAATATCAATAATAACAATCATTATCAGAAATTGTTGCTTTCACCTTTTTAAGTAGATAACATTTAAAATCGTAATGAAATCAAGACAAAAATAAGTAATAGTAGATAAATTTAATATAATGTTTTTAGTCAATAATGCTGTCTTAATCACTTATTTCATGCCATATTTATTGTAAAAACAGTGATTACATTTACCTTTTCCTTGTTTAAAAAAAAGAAGATTTTTTTGCTTTGCTTTCAGGCAGTCGCGTGTGAGGGGAAATTCTGGACCACTGCTCCGAAAGATAGAGTATGGGTACTTTGCTATTTGGAGTTTCCGCTCAATGCTTCCCACGATGCTACGCAATGTGACAGGCTCGTATTCATCACCATCACTCTTGCGAATGGAGAGCAGATATGTGGCAAGATATTCATCAAGATGGTCGACTGATAAATTGTGGATTGCCTTCGTTTCGCCTTTCTTCGTAAGATATTGTTGAAATCGACTGACATCTGCCAGTGTTTTCCGGATAGTGTTTTTGTTATATTCGGCTTCAATGAATTTTTTTTACATCTTCGGTTGTTAATTCTGTGGCGTCTGATATGTTTTTACTGTTCTCAGTTTTTGATTTTGTTTCAGTAAGGGATTCTAAATGACTTTTATTTAAATTTAAATTTGCATTCGTGCTTTCATCGAATGGTTCATTAAACACACTCGGATTTATTCCAAACTGATTGGCAAAGTCTTCCTCTGACATAACAACTTCCTCCATTAAACCGTCCCAAACGATGTCAAACCTACCCCCATCCACAAAGTCTGACATGGTAATATTTATTTATTGTATTAATATATGTTTTTATGTTTAAGTCCTTATTTTGAAAAGAAATTAGCTTTTAACTAGCCTAGATTTATCAAACACAATTCCTGTGGCAAACTGTAGCAGACGACAAATCATATTTGTAACCTTAATAATAATATATTATTTAAAATTAATTCATTTTTTAATGCATATTACAATTGGTTTTATTGTGAAGTGTGTTACTATTTTATTTGTAATATTTTTACTACTTTTTTATTGTTTGTTTTATTGTTTTGGTCTGTTTATATTAAGTGTTGATTTTTTAACATCACCTTTGACCTTTGATGTTTGCATATGAAGGCGTGTCAAAAAAAAGTAATCCGTTGGTTACATGACATCATCAGTATGTACTTATTCATTCTTAATATTTAGAAAATACTTTTTTTCCTGTTTTTGTTGCTGTTTGTGGATTAAATGTAGTACCACTTGGTATCAAATTGTTTGTTTTGATAAATCTGATTCAGTTTTACAATAAAACAAAACATTGTAATTAAGTCTTAGTAGCCTCCACACATGACTGATATATGAACTTCCTGTTGATCGCGATATAAAAAAAGATATCACGCAACAGGACATCAAGCAGATATCAATGTGGTGGTATGATAAGAAAATATATCAGGTAGTGGTATGATAAATGTACATTTATTATTGACACCAGTTATGCGACCGGTTTTAAATCCCATACAGACAATTTATTCGTTATGTTTATTTCAGGTTCCACCCATATGCCTCAAATATCAGGATGAGCTAAATACGTGCAGAACACGGATTGTTTTGAGACAACTTCCATGACAACTTACGTGACTAAAAGATGCCATACGGTTAAGAAATCAGCGCATGGTATAAAAAAGTGACCGAACGCACCGCAGCTAAAATCTTCACCAATGTGTATAACACGATATCAAGAACATTTAAGAAGTATAAGTAAAATGTCAGTTCAGTTTATTGTCGACATCGTAGGCAGACTGTGCGTCGGTGGTCGCGGTTGCGTGTTCATACCTAGTTTGTGCATATTGTAATTGGAAAGATATTTTCGTATGATATTAAGGAAAATTTACCAGACGTAGACATTCAATTAAATTTCAATTACGGCATGTTTATTTTATGATACCTTATTTATGTTTTGTCAGGCGTTATACTATGCAACTTAACAAGGGGGAAGTATACGAGACTTGACAGCGTTTAAGTGAGGTTAGTAGGAACTGACTTACAAAATGGCGTCGTTTGTGTCATTTTCGTTAACAAGAAGCGTGTATTTTCTACCTGCAAGCGACTTTATATTTCTTATTTATTTTAACGGGGGCCGTCCAACAGATTTTGGCATGTATTGAAGCTTGTCATTAAATGCTTTATATTGATAAATTAAAATATTTGAACTAAAAATCTCAAGTAAAAAAACAAGAATACAATTTAAAAAAAGGAAAAAAGTAACCATCAACAGGGCTTGAAACACTGACCCCCGTTCTGGGGACCGTTTCTGGTACAATGCGTAACTTTACGGACGAAACAATATTTATTTGAACATATCAAATAAACTGCATTTTATGTGTCCTTATGGTTTATATGGAACTAAAAATAATTTCAAATTATTAATTCATTATTTCAGACCGTAAAGATTATAACAATGACCTTGATTAAAATTTGACACTGTTCTTCTCATGGTAACTGCAATTATAATAATAAAATACAAAATATTGAAAGTTGATGATACCATATGTACCAAGATCACCGCATAACGGGTGCCACGCTCGGCTGCGAAAGCTTGTCAGATTATTTTTTTAGAGGTCACAGTGACCTTGACCTTTGACCTAGTGACTTAAAAATGGGTGTGGCGTGTAGAACTCACCAAGGTGCATCTACATATGAATTTTCAAAGTTTTAGGTGGAATCACTTTGATTTTAGAGCCCATGTTAAGGTTTAAGCACGACGCCGGCGGACGACACGACACGACACGACGAGCTGGCTATGACAATACCTCGGGTTTTCTCCAAAAGCAGCCTCGCTAAAAAAGAATAGATTGTATATTGTCACCATGGTTTAGGTATTCTAAAAATCATTTGTACAAACGCTAGAAACTAAGAAAAAATGATTGTAATGTAAAGCATACAGGAACAACAAAGTTGTGTCTTTAATATGACATAATTATTGATTGACACTTACAATCGGATCATAAAAATATAAATTGAAAAATTTCAACTTACCAACAACAAATCTCATAGGTTAAAAGTCATAGTGTTTTGACAGGTGTCGTATAAAATAACATATTAATTTGGTACATTTCAATACATGTTTTCAGTCATTTCACTTCAACAGTGCAAACTTTTCAAACCTACATGTGCTTTAGCCATTTTTAATATTCAGTGTAATTTAAGTTTAAAATTTAATTACCCGTAACAGTATAGAGGAATGTATGAAACAATGAAAAGTTATATTAACTGTTTGTGGATAATTTTTTGGACAATAAGTTCAATAACAATTGCGCAAAGTTAGCCCAGTGTTTGAGACTTGGGCATTTACCTCCAGTAAATAATTGCAGCTCCTAATCAACTTCATGAGGCTTGATTGGTTGTTGTTGGCCCGGTACTACATTGAAGTACCCCGGGTACTCTTAAGTATACTACAATGTACCCCGGATAAAGAAAATATAATAAAACATACTTACTCTAAATTGGTCTATGTCGGCTCTTTTTTTCGAATTATTATGTTCATATTTATGTCAATATTCTGTAAAAGGGCCTCTATATTATCAAGATAATACTTAAAAAAGCATTTTGAGGCAGGTTTTGTTCAAAGAGGATTTTGTTTTTTATTTCATATTCGGTAGTGCGTTGTATGACATCAGATTTTGGACAGGAATACAACTTGGGTAGAGTCTAATATTGCCAGTGTACATTTCAGTATATTTTTTGTACCCGGGGTACATTGTAGTATACTTTTAAGTAGTACAGTACCCAAGCTGACAAAGACCAATTAAACTAGCTCAACTGACCCACAGTCTCTACAGTATAGTAGATTCTTATCAGTTTTGACAAAATAATATATTTATGATATTCTTTCCAAAGAAATAGATCCTGACACTGAACGTCTGCTTAACCTGTAAATGTGGCTCGATTGGTCATTGTCGGCTCAGGTACTACTTACATGTACCCCGGGTACTCTTAATTTGCTTACATGTACCCCGGGTAAGGTAAATATACTTAATCGTACCAGGTCGATATGAGACGGTACCAAAGTTGTATTCCCGCCCAAAATCCGATGTCGTAAATCGCGCTACCAATGATCTTAAACAAACAAATTAAAAAAAAAACTGCATCAACATGCTTTTTGAGTATGAGTTACGATAACACAGAGGCCATTTTACAGAAAATTGACATTAATGTAAATATAATTAATTAAAAAAATTAGCCGACAATGACCGATTAACCATTAAATTTCCTGGGTACGTTTTAGTTTATTTACCGTACCCTGGGTACATGTAAGTATACTTAAGAGTATCCGAGGTACATGTTAGAAGTACCCGAGCCGACAATGACCAATCGAGCGTAAATGTGCCAATGAACAATAAAGTGACATTTACACATTTGTTAAAAATAAACGCTGTTGGCATATCAATCAATATTAGCACAATTACTGTATGATTTATTCGGAAAAATTGACACAGCAGTATAAATAAAACTGTTTACACACACTTAAATTATACAATGCAAATACATAATTCTCTACAGAAAAAGTAAACTTTTACACATCTTTACAATTAATCGATTCTATCATTCAGCAAACGTCACATTCGTTGAGTTAGTTTGATAAATTTTCCACTTGTGATGGGTAAAGCCATGTTAAAAACAAATGTTGAATGAATGGTCAAAAAGAAAAACGAACAACTCATAACAACAATCGATTAGAACATGTTAAAAGTCCTCGTTTAACAAAACTCCAAGCCACAATAGATAATGCACACAACCACCTGTTGTCAACAATCAACTCAGGATTTCCGTTACAGTGTTTCCCATGACCTACTATTTAGTAAGATCTAAATATAGATACAAGGTTTAAATTAACTAAAATGATGTTTCGCTCGTAGATTTCGTAGTCATAAATTATATATTTGTATTATTAATTCCCTATAAATTGGAAGCAAACTTGCGGGTCTCCGAAATATCGGTTCATACGCCGCCATATTTACGCAAAATAACTGAGTTACGTGAGCCTTTGAGCATACGTATCTTTACGAGCAAAAATACGGTATACGTTACTTTACGAAGATTATAGAAACGCTACTAACTTAATGTTTTGCACATACGCATGATTTTTGAACGTACGTAGTTCTAAGAAACTGCCCCCTGGAGTCCTGGAGTAATCAAAGTACTGACAGTACTGGTGTGACGATGCATTTGAAGAGGATGGATATAAAAGCATCAATTTAGGTTTATCTACATCTTCATCACCACAATTGTGTATGTTGGTACGAAAAAAAATGTGGGTACACAAATTTTGGGTACGAAAAAATTATGCTAAAAAAAAATTTGGGTACGAAAAAAAATTTTGGGTACGAACAAAAATTTGGGTACAACAAAAATGGGTACGATAGAAAATTGGGTACGAAAAACATTTGGGTACGAAAAAAAATTGGGTATGAAAAAAAATTGGGTACGAAAACAAAATTGGGAACTAAACAAAATTGGTACGAAAAATTTTGGGTACGGAAAAAAATGGGTGTACGAGGATGAAGTACCTGTGGGGAACTTGACCCGCACTCGCACATTTTCGGCCCTTTCCGTCAAAAATCGGATAAGTACCTCGATAGTATAGGCAATAGTATGAATACACATTTCGGAAGCGGTAATTTGGTCCTACCTACGCGCGTCAAAATGTAAGCGAAATATGTAAACAAAGCGGTAGCCTATCAGGAATGTTTGAATTAACGCAGAAAATGGTGTAATGATGAAAGTTTTTTTAAAGAAATGTGCAGAAATTATATTAAATACGCAATGGCGATATTTTTCTCAGCCACATAAGTGTTAATAGTTTGATATCACAAAATGAAAGTGAAAGTAGAACTGTCAAAAATGACAACCTGTCAACGTGTTGTTTTTGCTGGCACGAGAGGGCGATACCACTCAATGTGTTCACATTTTTACCATAGGCTTTGTCAATAACATAATAGTATGGGTGGCTTTGTTATTATTTATTGCTATCATGTAACTGCATGAGTGTGTATATGTTTACAATACACAAAGCATAAACAATGATATAACAAGGGCTGTTTGTAAAACATTCATGCCCCCCATATGGGCTGTCAGTTGAAGTGGCAGCCATTATGTGAATACGTTTGTTGTCACTGTGACCTTGACCTAGTGACCTGAAAACAATAGGGGTCATCTGCCAGTCATGATCAATGTACCTATGCAGTTTCACGATCCTAGGCGTACGCATTCTTGAGTTATCATCCGGAAACCATTTAACTGTTTCGGGTAACTGTGACCTTGACCTTTGACATAGTGACCTGAAAATCAATAGGTGTCATCTGCCAGTCAAGATCAATGTTCCTATGAAGTTTCATGATCATAGGCGTAAGCATTCTTGAGTTATCATCCGGAAACCATTTTACTGTTTCGAGTTACTGTGACCTTGACCTTTGACCTAGTGACCTGAAAATCAATAGGGGTCATTTGCCACTCATGATCAATGAACCTATGAAGTTTCATGATCCAATGTGCGTGAACAAAAACTGTCACGTGACCACAAATGCAAACGACCACGGCTATTTTGCGGACAAAACGTCAATCGAAGGTATATTTTCTTATTTTTTCCCCGTTTTAGTAGAACACATGTTAAAATGTCATGGCGCACCGTACGCAGTTCGAATTATACTTTTCATTGATGTATTGCTTATATTTTTAGGCATAATACTTTCTGAAAACATTCAAAGACAAATATCGAACTCGACGATGCAGACGAACACATTTTTATTAATACCTGTGTTCTTTGTTAAAGCGATTAAAACTCAAGGTTTTATTACTGTCAGTATGCGTATTTTTTTCAAATACGACCAAATATAAGTCTCAATATTATTTTTTTATTATTTAGAAAGACCGACGACATTTGTTTTAAAATTGGCGAACGACCACACTCTAGTTATAGGCGAACGACCACACATTGTATGCTTGACACATTTAATCATGCAATGAAATGTATATTTCAGATGATCATTCAAACCCACAGATATGCCTCTATTGTGGCAACGTTCTTAAAAGCAAGTCGTCTCTGCGCCAGCATGAGATAAGTAACGGAGGGACTGGGAAGGGATATACCTGCTGCTATTAAGTGTACTTAAGCAAGGCGAATCTGAACAGGCACAGGTGCAATAGTTTTGTAAATCATATATTGAATCATGTTTGTCAGAAAGTGTAATTAATACAAAAATATGCTGTAAAGTTCTTCTTTTTCATAACTTGTATATCATGCCACATGCAAAATGTCTTACTTGATTATGTATGTAATAGCATCAACATTGGCTTGATTAACAGCCTGTAGTAATGATAGTTTACTCCATATGAATAATACTAATTGACCCATTATAAAATATTTTGACTAAAATAAGTAAATTGAGAATGTTCGTATATAATTAAACGCTATTAAATTGTAATGATAATTATAATTTAAGATGTCATGTACATGGCGAAGAGAAGGCATTCATGTGTATCAAGTGCTGTAAGCCATTTCCTACAAATGCTGACCTGCAGAAGCACATGCGGCGGGAAAATGGGCAGACAATTTGTAGAAGTGCGGTTTATACAGTTTAAAAAAATAAATAAAATTATTGCTCAAAACGTAGATCACTTGTTGATAGTCACTTAGTGGCATATATATTTCAATCATTATACAAAGTAGTCCATGGGATATTTTAGCGACTGTGGCAACATTGTAGTAGCTTATAGTAATATAATGTACATGGCAATACCTCCAAGCACACTGTAGATACCGGACTTGTAAATTTGCTTATTGTATACTTCGATGTGATGCTATCAGATTCCATAAGACGTGAGTTTTAATCAAACAGAGGACGTGTTGGTTAAACAATATTTCAGCTATTATATTTATTAACTATTCCATCAACATAGTATTGCTTTTTGTGGTATATACCATACAATCATTGTATTTTATATATGTATATATAGAAAGGTAAACCATCGATATGTTCATTTATTGAGAGAAATGCTCCATGAAACTAGGCGACTAATTCGAATATCTACGTCTAACACCTTATCATTGTGTGTGATCAATGTAGTCGGAACACAATTTTGACCTAGTGACCTGCAAATCAATAGGGGTCATCTGCCAGTCATGGTCAATGTTCCTATGAAGTTTCATGATCCTAGGCCTAAGCGTTCTTGCGTTATCATCCGGAAACCATCTGGTGGACGGACCGACCGACCGACCGACATGTGCAAAACAATATGCCCCCACTTCTTCGAAGGGGGGCATAAATATACTGATTGAGCTTATAATAAATATACTGATTGAGCTTATAATAATCTGAGAACTATAGCCAGATCAATTAAGGACTTAAAATAAAAAAAAATGTCCTGATATCTTGAAGACTTGACCGCGCATGTCCTAAGAATTCAGTTTCGAGGCCCTGGTCTGACACATTGGTAACACTAACGTTAAACTGTTACCAGGCTTTTGAAATTAGTTTTTAGAGTGAGCGTTACAGAGCAAATTTTGCAAATCAGTATGCGCCCAACTGCTTAACTACGCTATGGAAAGACAACCACTGCCTGTTGCAGACGACAAAAGCTATAATCGTCTGATAGGAAAGATAACCACCACATGCAGTGGGTGTATACAGGGTCCCTGGTGTATATGACTTATGGTGTTTAACAGCTTGTAAGACGACATTGGCCAGTCTAGTGTTTATCATTGAAATCTGTACATATTGGCTGCTTTCAGGGAAAACGGGACTTAATGCATGTCAAATAAGATTAGCCTGTGCACACTGAATAGCCTGTGCAATGCGCACATGCTAATCAGGGACGACATTTCTGATTTTACAATGTTTTTCGTTTAATGAGAGTCTGTGGTACTGGGATGACAATTAATGCATATGCAATAAGCCCTTTTTTCCCAAAATGTATCTTAAATTATTTTTTTATATTAAAGATTAAAAAAAACGCATATTGACCTGTGCTTTTAGACACACTCTTTATAAATTTGAATGGGTTGTGTTCATTTTAAACTTGCAAAATAAAAAGCTATAACATATTTTTTTTAAACTGAGTTGCGTCTAAACTTATACAACAGCGAACACCTACAGTGTCTTCAGCATTTTGATTATTGAACTATGTAAGGACATCTAAATCAGGCACTGATTATCCTAGTTTTAAGACAGTCATAGATCAGTTGTGGCCTCTCGCTAATGACCATTTTTTGCTTACTTGTCACACCCTTAAAGTGTCCAAACTTCTATAATAGCAAATCTGGATTTAGGTGATCTTCAATGGTACATATAAACTTTAGCTCTGTTACAAGACTGCTGGTAAAGTCACGTCACATATTTAAATCTAGGCCATGTCAAAATCAAAGTGTTAAAGACAAATGAAAGATGCGTCCATTAATTATTGTCCAATTGTTTACTACTGCTGTGAGTTTTTATATCATATAACTGATGACCATCATGTGAGAGAAAATTCACATTATCTTAGTATATCAGGTTTAGCAGCCTTTTAGATAACAAAGTTGGCTAGTTTTCAATGTCGCTTCTGGGGATCAAACCCGCATCGCAACCTCCTGCATTCAAAGTCGACGCTATGCCACTAGGCTTTCAGGAAGATTCTGAAATTTGTCGATCCATCGAGAGCAACCAAACCAAAAATTAAGTCAAATATTGCCGACTCGGTTTTATTGAGTAGGTTAATGATAGATAATGGAGCTCGATTGGTCATTGTCGGCTCGGGTAATACTTACATGTACCGCGGGTACTCTTAAGTATACTTACATGTACCCCGGGTACGGTAAATATACGTAATCGTACTCGGTCGATATAAGACTGTTCACGAGTTGTATTTCTGCCAAAATTCCGATGTCGTAAAACGCGCAAACGATTATCTTAAACAAACTTCTCTTTAAAAAAAATTGCATCAACAATGCTTTTTGAGTTTATGTTCCGATCATATAGAGGCCATTTTACAGGAAATTGACATACATGTGAATATATAATTAATAAAAAAATAGCCGACAACGACCGATTTAGCGTTAAATTTCCCGGGTACGTTTTAGTATATTTACCGTACCCGGGGTACATGTAAGTATACTTAAGAGTACCCGGTGTACATGTTAGTAGTACCCGAGCCGACAATGAACAATCGAGCTATAATTGAAGGTGCAACATTTCCCACTCTCCCTAACATCGCCTAAAGCAGTATTCAATTATCAACAGGAAAGTGCTGGAGTCATTGATCCCGAGGGACAAGAAAAAAAAAAGATTAACGTTCGAAATATATCAAATGATAAATGAAAATTCGTTTATTTGAGCCATGTCACAGGAAAAGCGCAGTCCAATCAGTATCCAATTAAACTATTTGTTATTGTCAGAAAACTGCTTTCTAGCAAACAGCTTTCAAGCGACCGCAGGCTGATCTGGATCCATACTGGCCACAATCGCCTTAATGTCTCTTTTACTGTGACACAGTTCATTTAACTTTAAAATGATATAAAGTACTAAAATAGAAAGAAGAGAAAGTGCAATTTACAAACCAGTAAAGAGTTTGTAATCAATGTTGAATTTCAGGACAGCTTGGTGATCTGCAAATCCCCTATGATATGTTGATATCGGGTATCATAGTCATTCAATAAGTCGCACAATGCTCGAATACAATTTATAAAGCAAAATGTGACTTAAATTGATAACTAAAAATACCAGTATGCCAGTTTTGCCGTGTCAAGCTGTCAAGATCCAGAAAGTCCTTAACTCACATCGAATATATCCTTCGAATTCCATCCATTGTTGTTATAAGCGGATATTTATTGAATAAATAACTAAAATATCCTAAATGACAGTTTCTAAATAGCCAAACAAGTTAATTATTGCTGTAAGAAAGTTTTGACACGAATGTCAACATTCTCTCATGGGCGCGGCCATTTTTGTATGTTAGGGCACGAACGACAACTCTGCTAGGAGAGAATGTTATCAATTATAATCTGCGAGATTACGTCACGTGATATAGGTGTGAGTGGTCGCAAAATTTTAGCGGGATAAAAAGTTATAGTTTTTAGCAAATTACAGTGTTGAATTAATATTTTGATTTGGATTTTATGTGAAAAATGTGATTATATTGGGTTAGTTATGTGTTAGTATGAATCATAATGCCGAAATCGAAAAGAAACCAAAGAAACAGTAGTGACAATGACCATAACGCTAGCATGCTACATAAACAAAGAGGCCCGTCCGCGGATGCCGAAATCGGTAATGTGCATGTTAATGACATAATAAATACGGCAAACTCTGTGTTATATGGTGTGGACAATCTAGAAAACAGTGTATTTGTTCAGAGTCCAAGTTGCATTGGAAGTAGCGGCGGAAGTTTAATAAGTGAAATCGGTAGTGCAGGTGATAACAACAAGATGGCGGTAAGCAGTGATGAGCCGACAATCCGTGATGTGATGGTGCTACTCAAGGCCGTCTCGTGTCGTTTAGAATGTCTGGAGACGAAAATGAGTATAATGGACTCCATCGAGAAGCGAATGGAGAGTTTTGAAAAGGATATGAGACGGCAGTGGCTGGTACACGATGAGAGGGCTAAGAAAGTAGACGAGCGGGTATCACGCCTGGAGGATAAATTGGAAGGTTCCGATATTCATGTTGCAGGGCTCGCGGAGAAGATTCAGGGGTTAGTGAAGGAGCGTGATACCCTGCGTGAGGATGTTAGCTATCTCCAATCGCAGTCAATGCGCAACAACCTGATCTTCACATCAGTACCGGAGGCCATCGAAAACGGAGTCGAGACGCCGGAGAAGACGGAGGAGAAGCTACGCCAGCATTTGGTAAGCGCTTTTAAGCTCTCACAAGATATGGTAACCTCTATCAGGTTCGAACGAGTTCATCGGTCCCCGGGGTCGCCAACACATGGAAAGATCAGAAATATTGTAGCCAAGTTCACATACTTCAAAGACAGAGAAATGGTTAGAAAATTGTGGAAGGAACTTGACGGCACGGCGTTCAACGTTTTCGAACAATTTCCACCGGATGTTATCATGAAAAGGCGTCAATTGGTGCCGTAAATGAAGGAGGCGAGGCGGCTAGGTAAACGGGCTTACCTAGCCTACGATACGCTCTATATCGACGGCACCCCGGTGCGCGCTTAGGATCACGGCGGTGGTGAAGTCTCAATCCTGTCGTGTAACATTAATGGACTTACCGATAGTAAGAAGTCATCGTCCAATTTTGTTAATATTTTAAGTTCATATGATATATGTTTTTTATATGAATCTTGGGCGAAAAGTAGTAGTGTCATTAATTTAAGTGGTAATTTGTCATTTAATTTCTTCAGAAAATTTCAGAATAGAAAAGCACGCAGAAATAGCGGTGGAATTGTTGTCCTTATTAAAGAAGAATTAAATAATGGTATTGAGATTGTAAGAAATCATTATGATTCTATTATCTGGTTGACACTCGATCACACATTTTTTTAATATTTCAGAAGATTTTTATATCTGTGCAACTTATATATGGCCTAATGAGTCCCCAGCATATAACACATTTAATATTGACCTGTATGAAATTTTAGAAAACGATATTACTTATTTTTCTGAATTTTGTAAGATTTTTGTAACTGGTGATCTCAATAGTAGAGTTGGAAATAAATGCGATTTTATTGTACAGGATAGTATTAATACTGAATATGACGACCCTGATTACTCTCCAGATAACACCTCTGTCAGGGCCTCTGTTGATTGTTTATTAAATAGTCACGGTGTAAAATTATTAGACCTATGTAAATCAACGTGTTTACGCATTGTTAATGGTAGAGTTGGAAATAGCTGTAAACATACTTTTTATTCTTATAACGGTTCGTCTGTAATTGACTATTTGTTAGCAAACGAATACAGCTTTCCAATTATATCGGATTTTACCGTGCATGATTTTAACGAATTTAGCGATCACGCCCCGTTACATTTTTCACTACTATGTAATAATGTCCCCTCTGATTACCAACCATACACCGATGTCAAGTATAAATGGGACGATGCATTACGTGGGCAATTTCGCTCAGGAATTATTTCTTTGTTACCTGTATTTAATTCCATTGTACAACATATAGATTATTCAAGTAGAACATCAATTTATAACATGTTAAATAGTTTTACTGAAACCATTCGCAGTGTTGCTGATCCGTTATTTTCCAAAACATGTGTTTATAAAACAAACCCTAGTTTCAATGTAAATAGTTGCATAAAGAATGCACAATGGTTTGATAACGAGTGCAATAACACACGAAATTTATACCACGAAGCTCTACGTACTTTTAACTCGTGCAAAACAGATATTAACAGAGAACGTTTATGTACAAGTAAAAAGCATTATAAGGACTTAATCCGTAAGAAGAAAGCATATTGTTATAGGCAAAAAATGTTAGAGATTGAAAATTTAAGAAAACGCAAACCAAGGGACTTCTGGCGATTTTTCAAATCGAAAAATAACGTTATTAAAAACAAAATTCCCTTAGAAGAATTTACAAAGTTTTTCGAAAACATTAGTAACACTATGTCTGATTTTTGCAATACTGAAGCAGAAGATTTTTGTTTAAACAATGACTTTAATTTAGAAAATTCTGCATTTCCAGAACTTGATGTACCTATATCTGTTGAGGAAGTTAATTCTGCAATTAAACATTTAAAACGACATAAATCATCGGGAAGTGATTGTATTTTGAACGAATATTTTATTGAATGCAGTGATATTTTATCAAATCATTTGTGTGATGTGTTTAACGGTATTTTTGTATCGGGATTTTTCCCCGATAAGTGGACAGAAGGGGTAATAATCCCTTTGCATAAAAAGGTGCTATTAGTGATGTTAATAATTATAGAGGGATTACTTTAGTTAGTTGCTTTTTAAAATTATTTACCACGATTTTAAACAAGCGCATTGAAACGTTCTGCAATGAAAACACTATTACTTCGGATGCGCAGTTCGGATTTAGGAAAGGTTATTCAACTGTTGATGCCATTTATATATTGATGTCGATTGTACAAAATTATTTAAATGAAAATAAACGCCTGTATGTTGTATATGTCGATATGTTTTGATAGTATATACCGCAATGCATTATATTTGAAAATGTTAAAGTCTGGTATACAAGGAAAATTGCTTAGAATAGTTAAGGATATGTATGCAAATGTTAAGTCACGTGTTAAATCATGTTCTTCTTATTCAGATTATTTTAGTTATGCGGTTGGACTGAGGCAAGGGGAGGTAATGTCGCCAATTTTGTTTTCTTTATTTGTTGAGGATCTTGAACTTAGCCTACAAGACAACATTAAGTCTGGTTTGCATATAGATGATATTGTGTTGATGGTACTATTATTTGCTGATGACATGGCTATTTTAGGCAAGTCACTGGCTGAAGTCCAATCACATTTAGACAACTTATATGTATATTGCAATTCTTGGGGGCTAAATGTTAACACTGCAAAAACGAAGATTATGGTATTTCGGAAGAGGGGAGGGTTAAAAGATAACGAAAAATGGACATACAATGGTAATGAAATTGAAGTGGTTGATAACTTTAACTACTTAGGAACGGTTTTGAATTATACAGGAAATTTTAAATTAAACCAGGAACATTTGGTTGGTAAGGCCCAAAAGGCAATGAATGCATTATTGTTTAAATGCAATGATTATGACAAAAAACCGAAAATATTCTGTCAGTTGTTTGACTCTTTTGTTGGCTCCATATTAAGTTATGCTTCAGAAGTATGGGGATTCACAAAGTCAGATGACATTGAACGCATACATTTAAAATTTTGTAAACGATTGTTACAGGTTAAAATTAATACATGTAATGTAGCTGTTTATGGAGAATTAGGGAGATATCCATGGTATGTAAACAGGTTCGTTAAAATTATCAAACACTGGTTTAAAATTATTAACAATGAAAATATCATAATGCAAACAAGCTATAAATGATTGTAATAAAGGTTATACAAATTGGGTCTCAAATGTCAAGAACATGTTAAATAATTTTGGATTTGGTTATGTATTTGAAAATCCAAACGTTGTTAACGTTAATAGTTTTATTAGCGAGTTCAAATGTAGACTTGTTGATAATTTTAAACAGGAGTGGTATGGTAAAATGAATAACAGTTCTGTATTAGATATATATAAAGTCTTTAAAACCTCTTTTGAATATGAACAATATTTGGTCTTACTTCCTAGACGTTTGCGCCTATTTTTTGTTAGATTAAGAGTGTCTGCAAACCCGTTGCGAATCCAAACTGGCAGATACGCTCAGAATAACATACCACGAAACGAACGTTATTGTTTATGTTGTAATGAATCTGATTTAGAAGATGAATACCATTTTATATGTATATGCCGCTGCTTCACTGATTTAAGAAAAAGATATATAAGCCGTATATTTTATATCAACCCATCTGTGTATAAATTCCACAGTTTATTATTTTCTTGTGACAAAACAGTTATTTCTAATGTATGTAAATATATCAAAGAAGCTTTTGTTTTAAGAAATACCTTGCTTAATAATGTTGTTTAATAAATTTCAGTACCGCCTTGACAGAACCTTAGCGTTCTTTCGATTGATTGTGTTTATTTGTATTTGTATTCTTACATGACTATTTCTATGTTTTGTAATGTTATGTTGTTACACCTATTTACGTGACAGAAAGCATGTGTATATATAAGTATGAAGACGATGTACTTTTGTATAAGTCTGAATAAACTGTCTGTCTGTCTGTCTGTCTATGCCGATTAGAAAAATCGGGCTATCTCAATCGGACTGGCTCGGTCTTTTACATAGGTCGTCATTGTGAAGATTTTTTTTTCATCGTATGATAACTTAGACGAGCTGCTGAAGCAGCATCGTCAAAAAGTCTCCCGCCTCGACCACTCGACCATCCATGCTCATGCTTACAGCGGATGTATTTTTTACATATATAAGTAATCCTCGTAGTATCCCAAAATAAAACGACAACAACAGAACTTTCCAAATTATTCAATCGTTTCGCGTCGCACGACGCTTTATAATTTTCAGGTTTTCAAAAGATGCATATAATAGATATTTAAGACCATGGTAAATAACTATTTCCTCAAAAATATCATAGCTAAAACGAAAATTTACGAATCTGAAACAACTTTTTAATTTTGTCATTTTACCAAAACGTTGGACGGTCCCTTTAAATCAATACGCCCTTTGGGCTCTTTTGATTTTATGCTTGTCTTTTGTTGTTTTTTGTTTCAAGGTCGCAAACGTCGAAATAAAAAAAAAATTTTGAAAGAAGCCCATTCACAATTTACTTGACCTTCGAGATTTGGTATACATGGATATGATTTTATCTGATATGTAACCATATTTTTGCATTTCTGCATTAAAGTATAAAAAAAATCACGATTATTTTAATTTCCCGACGTTTGTTTTATCTTTAATAATTAACATATTGAATATATAGTGCTTTAATCCCCCTTTATGGAATTGACTTTGTTTAAGCACATTTTGTGATCTAACTTTCAAACGACAAAAACTGCTCATACTTATGTTAGATGGTTTGACACGAAATAACTGTTGTGAAAGAATTCCGCTTTTATACGATTGTATTGGAGATCATTTTGTAATAAAAAGTTAAAAGAGATAACTTTTTTTATTGCGTTGCAGTTTACGCAGTATGTAATATTTGATGAATTGTCTGTTTTAAGTCATTAGCACTAAGGTGACATACCCTGATGCGATTGTTTCCTCACATATTTAACACTAACATCTGGTATGCGTAATGTAAAGCATTTGACGGTATCATTTACACATTGTAATTTGTACATGTGTATTTAAAATACGTATCAACATACTTATGTTAGAATATGCCTAAAACGGAATAATATGCATTATATTTCCAGGTAACACACCGATAGTTAAAGGTTAAAAAGAAAGCGTTACTAAGTGAGTGCCGCTCTAGAATGCGAAAGGTACATGAAAATCCACCTATCAAACAAAATATAAAACAACGTTTAAAGGGGCCTTTTCACAGATTTTGGCATTTTTTAACTTATTCATTAAATGCTTTATATTGATAAATGTAAACATTGGATCGTAAAAGCTCCAGTAAAAAATCAAGAATAAAATTAAAAAAAGGAAAAGAACATTGCCCGGAGCAGGTTTCGAACCAGTGACCCCTGGAGTCCTGCCAGAGTCCTGAAGTAAAAACGCTTTAGCCTACTGAGCTATTCCGCCAAGTACACATGCTTAGCGTATTTTATACGTTATATAAGCAATCTTCGTAGTTTCACAAAATTTAACGACAAAAACAGAACTCTCCAAATTATTTAATCGTTTCGCGTTGCAACGCTTTATAATTTTTAGGTTTTCAAATCGTCAAAAGATGCATATAATGGCTATATAAGAGCATGGTAAATGTTCAGTATTACTGTTTCCTCACAAATATCATACCTAAAACGAAAATTTGCGAATCTGAAACAACTTTTTTCAATTTTGTCAATTTACCAAAGCGTGAAAAGATCCCTTTAAGTGCCAACGCCAGTTTAAACACAATACAATCAAGTTGACGTGCACTATAAGTGGAATGAAAAACTAAAAATTGTTAAGCCATTTCAATTCTATTACAAGGTTCATGAGACAAAAATACGGTATCGTCCCAATTGTCCCCCATTTAGAAATCCAATACGCCGTTCGTGTAGGTGTGAAGAGGGCTAAGAAGGAAAAGTTTTAGGTCGGTTCATGCAGAAGCTTGATGCCGGCCTTCCGGAAAGCACGTGCTGATGGCAAGAAGGCATGGTTAAGCTACGACAAACTGTACATAGATGGTGTTCCGGTGCGTCCTGACAGTTCCACAAGCAACAACAGCAGCGGTAGCAGAAAGTAGGGACTTCCGGAGGCTGAAATAAAAGTTCTCTCTTGGAACGTTCAAGGACTTTCAAATGTAAAAATTAACGATGAAGACTTCTTAAACTACATTCGTAAATTTGATATTATTTTGTTCTATGAAACATGGGCTAATAACTCAGCTTGTTATGACATTGATGGCTATAAATGTTACCTTTTTAACAGGAAAATTCAGAACAAAAAATCAAAACTCTCTAGTGGCGGAATAGCAATTTATATTAAGCAATCTATTGCGAAGGGAATTTCTATTGTTAAAAATCATCAGGATGCAATTGTGTGGCTTAAATTAGATAAGCTTTATTTTAATCTAACGGAAGACTTTTTTCTGGCTAGTGTTTATATCTGGCCTGAGAATTCCCCTATGTATAATATTTTGAATGTTAATTTATTTGATATCTTACAAAATGAAATTAATCATTTTCAAACAAATGGTAAAGTTTTTTTAGCTGGTGATTTGAACGCTCGAGTAGGAAATAAGCGAGACTTTATTGTATGTGATCGCACAGTTAATCTGTTAAATGACAAATCTTACATAAGTGATTCTCAACTTCCACGAAATTCAATGGATTCGCAAAGTAACTGTTTTGGTACGAAGCTTCTTGACATGTGCAAATCGCTCTCATTGAGAATAGCTAACGGTAGACTTAGCCATGATAGTTTCGGCGCTTTTACGTTCATGAATTCACGTGGTTCAAGTGTTATTGATTACTTGTTACTACGCGAAGAAAATTTTAAGCTTATAAAATATTTTAATGTTGAATCTCACTCAGAATGGTCAGATCATTGCCCGTTGGCATTCAATATCATGTGTAATACTTTAATATCGAGAGGTAATAATGAATCGACTACAACACGTCTTATCTGGTTAGATCAGCATCGAGACGAATTTCGACAAAAATTAATCGCAAATGCACATGTATTTAACAGTATTAGCGATGATCTTGATTGTAATAACGTTGACAGTATTGATTATTGCGTGGACAGATTTTCGAAAATATTAAGTGAAGCTGGTGAGGCTTTATTTTCTAAGACTTTAAAAAGTGAGAAATCTTACTCTAAAAATACACTATTTAAGAAAGCAGAGTGGTTCGATAACGACTGCCGTCTAGCAAAATCTGCATATTTCAAAGCTCTAATGGAATACAATAAAAGCAGATCAGATATCGATAGAGCGCTTATGATAAATAACAAATCATTGTACAAACGTACTGTTAAATCGAAACGTCAGCAACATAAAAGCAAAAAATTAAAAGAAATCGTTAGTCTTAGACACTCAAAGCCTAGAAATTTTTTGGAAGCTTTTTAGTAAAAATAAAACTAGCATAAGTGATTCTTTGTCCATTGATGATTTTTATAATTATTTTTACTCTCTCCAGAACGATTTAAAACACGTAGATCATACCCAAGCAGAACAATTTTGCAGTTCTTATAATTTTAACATTAATAACGGCAGATTTGAAGAATTAGATGGTCCAATTACCACTGACGAAATCGATAAGGCAGTTAATCGGCTTAAACGTAATAAATCGTGTGGCTGTGACTATTTGTTAAACGAATATTTCATCGAAAGTTTAGATATATTATCACCACATCTATTAAAGATATTTAATGCTATACTGAATTCAGGTCATTTTCCTCCAGAATGGTCAAAGGGGTTCATTGTGCCTGTTTTTAAAAAGAATGACCATGACGATGTACGTAATTATAGGGGGATTACTCTGGTAAGCTGCATGTCCAAACTTTTTACGAGCATTCTAAACAGTCGTTTAAATAACTGGATTGAAAATAATAACATTTTAAGTGACGCTCAATTCGGCTTCCGAAAGGGCCGATCGACTACTGACGCTATTTTTGTACTTAATGCTATTATTCAAAATGTCGTGAATTCTAACGGACGTTTGTACTGTTGTTTTATCGATATGAAACGTGCATTTGATTCGGTCTATTTAATGGACTATGGTATAAGCTTTACAACGCAGGTATTAATGGTAACTTACTAACGCTCATCAAAGACATGTATCATCAAGTTAAATGCTGTGTAAAAAAGTGTAATTCATACTCGGATTTCTTTAATTGTGCGATTGGACTCAAACAGGGAGAGGTACTCTCGCCGGTGCTGTTTTCTCTATTCTTAGATGACCTTGAACTATTTTTAGAAAAAGACGTCAATTCTGGACTTTCATATGATGATTTGATATTTATACTTATGCTTTTTGCTGATGATACGGTAATATTCGGCAAGTCTGTAACTGACCTCCAACAAAGTATTAACAACCTTAGCGAATATTGCGATCTTTGGGGTCTAGAAGTTAATATTAGCAAAACTAAGGTAATGGTATTTAGAAAAAGGTGACCGACTTTTCACAATGAAAAATGGTCCTTTAAATGTGAAAAGTTAGATATAGTTGATGACTTCAATTACTTAGGAACAGTTTTTAATTACACGGGTTCGTTTTTACTAAACGCTGAATCTCTTTCTGGGAAAGGACTTAAAGCCCTAAATGTTTTAATGATTAATTAAAAAAACCTTGATATCAAAACTAGTATTGCTTTTCAACTTTTTGACGCATTCGTGGGTGCGACTTTAAATTATGGTTGCGAGATATGGGGATTTGATAAGTTTAGCGAAATAGAACGTATACATCTTAAGTTTTGTAAAAGGCTCCTAGGTATCAAAGCATCTAGCAGCAGCATGGGAGTATATGGGGAACTAGGAAGGTATCCACTTTGCATTAACAGAAATGTTCGTATAATAAAATACTGGTGTAAACTTATCCATTCAAATAACATAATCATATCAAAATTGTATGAACGCTTCAAAAGTATGAAACTATGTAAAGGCAATTGGGCTTTAAATGTGAAGAAGTTATTGGATACCTACGGATTTTCATACGTATGGGACAATCCCTCTTCGGTCAATCTCGATACCTTCCATATTGTATTTAAGTCAACTGTTTTAGACGTTTTTAAGCAATCCTGGTACAATTCGATTAATAATAGCAACTCATTTATGACATATAAATTATTTAAATGCACCTTTGAGTTTGAACCATATCTTGATTATTTGCCAAACAAATTGCGTATATGTGTTTCCAAATTACGATTATCGTCGCTCAAACTAGCAATTGAAACAGGTAGACATAACAATATAGAGAGATCACAGCGAGTATGCGCAAAATGTCAAGTCAGAGATATTGAAGACGAGTACCATTTTATCAGGATATGCCCAGCCTTCAATTCACTTAGAAAAGAACTAATCAAAGCCTACTATTATAAAAGACCAAGTATGTTTAAATTTGTTGAATTAATGGGTACTTCAAACAAAACACAAGTAAGGAACCTGAGCAAGTTCATATGTAGAGCCATAATGCAGCCCCACCCAGCTAACTAACCCTGGCTATTCAAATATTAACTAATAAATTTCCCTTTATCTAGTAGTTGGGTAAATTAACTCGTCTTTTTAATGTTTGATGGTCGTACTATGTTCATCCTCAACATTCGTCTGTACAAGTTCTTAGTACATTCACCTTATTCATCATCTGAATATGTTAGCCTAGCACAACTTAAATATTATTGTTGCATATTTTGTAAAACGTACAAAAAGTAATCAAATTTTGTACAATTACCTTTTGTTTTTAAACTATATATGTTGTACAGTTTAGTATATTTCAAATACTTCACTTATAGCCTTAACGCATGATCAAATTTTACTTATCTTGAACAAATTTGTTAAAATACTAACTAACTAATTTTTCTTCATTTTTTTCGTATCAAGTTGTCTTGTATAACGTTTAAATAATTGAACTATATTTATGGTTTTCATCCTCCAATATTTCTATGAAAGTTAATAACAAATAATTGTTTTCATCATCTGTATATGTTAATCTAGAGAAACACGAATACTATTTTATTGTTTTTTTTTTGTTTCTTATTAGTATTTAAAACAAATCTTTATTATATACAACTTATTAATTAAAATCATGTATGTATGAATATGATCTTTACGCGATCAATATGATATTTAAATATTCTTATTTGTTATCACGTTGACATAATGCTTTGTATACATTTAACTATTTTGTAAATGACAAAAAACTGTAAAGTTTACGTCAATAAAACATTCTGTCTGTCTGTCTGTCATGAATCCCATTCCACAAGTATTGGACAAACTTGAATGCGTTATAAACATATTTACAAAGATCATAACTGGGCTTTATTTTGATTACCTTCGATCAAAGTATAAAGCGATAATTATCTATTATTTGTTTGTTACATAAATACAATATTTTTTTTTAAATCAAAAGAAAAAAACTGTTATTTTATTTAAATAAAGGTCGAAAATCGCAAGCACTAAAGAATTGTCAAGCATAAATATGTTAATATACAAGTATGTCCATATATGATTGATGCATGGAATCGAGATATTAGGATTAAATGGAGATTTCCGTATTTCCACAAATGGGAGAAAATAAAAATAAAATATTAATCGAGAAGCACGTTTGTGTTAATGTTATGTTAATTTAAATAAATAAATGCACGAAATAAATACACGAAACAATTAGAGAAAAACTCCGCAGTTAACCCCTTTTCGATCGAGACCGACTAAAGGTTACAGTATACTAAATACTTTTGGTGTGCTATACCCTCTAAAACATTGACATCATTTATTTGAAGACACGATTCTCTGTAGGGTCACTTGCCATGACTTTATTTTAGAATATTTATGTGTGCATGTGGTAGGGAAAACATTGTTGTTTAGTAGAAATTCACTCTTGCTTGAAGGTTCGAGACTACATAAGACTTTGACAGATGGCGGTTAACCCTCATCAACTGGAGAGAAGCCGGTAAATAGATGGCCGTAAAACACGTACCTTTGATTCGCGTCGAGTTCTTTCTTAAATATCGCGTGACCTATCTTTTTTATTGTTCAAATCAATTCGGCTTGGAATGCTGTTCGAGAAAAGGAATGGTTATGAGGGTCTCTATGCGCAAAAGTTTGTCTTTATTTTGTATTAAAGTTATTGCTTTTACATTGAATTTGTTAATGAAATCTTTTAGTATATTGTGAACTTTACTATGTATTGAAGAACGTGCACAACAATTTGAACCTAACTATAGCTGGATTTTAGCCCCAGGCATGCGACTTACCTGCATTTTTCGATAACGATTTTTATCCTTAAAATAAAAATATGGGACAATCGGGAGAAAAACCAAAAATACTACCATTATTGCGATTCGGAATTAGTTAAGCGATTCGGAATTTCTGACGGCCCCGAGAAGCATATCAGAGGATATGGTGTTAATTGTAGACTAACATATTATCTGTTTGTTGAATATACATGTAATGAAATGTAACTCGTTTTACATGTATGTAACTTCGATGTGACACATTTTGGAAGGCATTCTTTTAAACCAGTTCGGTAGTTGGTGAAAGTAGACTTGTAGTGGATATAAATATTTGTGCAAATGCAATACATGAGATGATTTTAAAAGAAGTGATTAATATATAAATGTATTTAATTTCTCTTTTATACTTATGTAAAAACATATTATTTGAGACTGTTGTTGTGACAAAATAACATATCAGTTAATCCAAACATTAGTTGTTCCAAACAGTACAGGCTTATCTTAGTATATTGCAAGTGCCGAACGAATTCTTTCCGAAATGATTTTTTTTATCATGTATGATAATACTGAGTACATTGTTTATGTATGCAGACGCATCGTGGTAAGAAATTACGTAACACTGATAATGTTTTATTTTAATATTTAAAAATAAACTTAAGAAACTTGCACCATGAATATAGACGGAAAATTGTCAGACTTTTCTATGTAGAGTTAATAAAAAACTACGAACATCAGCTGTACATATTTGTGTTTGGTTTATGTATCTTTATGCCTTTTTTAGTCCGTCTATGTAGAGATTTTTTCGGGCATATTCTACATTAAAACTCAAGAGGTCAATAAATGGTGAATTGTTTCTCAGTCGTTCTCTACTTTTCAATTCTTTATTACATAAACTGCAGAGAAAAGGTGCATTTATTATCGCCCTCTGAGACCTGCGTCAACTGAAAAGACGGTTAAAAGAAGAATTGGAAAACAAATGTTCATATCAGAATAAGATCGGCATGTCATAAAATGTCATAAATTTATTGAAATATAACTGACAAGATCTGAAAAGCCTTGTTTTATCTCGCACATCCATCCCCAAAAAAAACAAAAAACAAAAAACATTCTTCTAAACATATGTCAATTGATTCAGTTGGACGGCGAATTTTGGTACAGCTTTATTATACTTATAAGGTAAGCAACTTGATGAAGAAAACACTTATATTGCACCCTATACTATGCTATAAAACTATAAAATTGACATACACTCAATTAAAGATGGGTAGGTATTTCGTGTAAAAGACATAGGACAACTTGAGTAATCTCATACAGCATGCTTCCGACAAATTTCTCCCAGATTTTACGAGGATCGATGGGCATTTTGGACATGTCAGGCTGCAAACAAATGTATTACATGAGTGTGAAGCGACACACAATTCATAACATTTATGTCATATCTTAGAAATATTAGTTGAAATATCCAATAGCAAAATGCATTTATTTCAATCAGGCTACTCAAATAAAAAAAGTTTGTCGACAAGTGGATCAGAAAATTTCAAAAAAATAATTTGATTTAAAATACAAATTCATTCACTCTGGTTTAATGCGGAACACTTTATACATGCCAACTATTTTAAAATGGTGTTCCGTCGTCATAAAACGCAGCATAATGATTAGTTTTTAACCATAGATGTCAATTTATATTTAAAATAGCTAGTCCATCTTACAAAATATCAACATGCATCAGGTATTTTTTGTTCATATTTGTTATTTACCCCATCAACTTTTCTTGTATTATATATCAAAATTATTGATCATATTCACATGAAATATTATATATATTTTATTTGTAAGTCCCGTAGGTATGTATAAATGTAGTATGGACAATTATTGTATCTAAACTGCTTTTCATGTACAAATTGAAACATGTCATAACCAACATAAACAATTTTCTTTGGTACCCTTTTTTCATATTTCAATATATCATATATCAATTTCCTTAATTATAAAGCTAACACAAGTCGTAAGCGGCCAGCTTGGATTAAGACCCCGTGGGCATAAACTTGTTCTTAGAAACACAATTTTTATTTTACCCAAGACGATGTTTAACATCATCAGCATATTAAATAAAAGGCTCCAATCATGCACCGTTGACCTCCGTTCTTACTAGATTTGCAAGCTTGCTATTGACGACATTGTTTGAAAAATGACGAACCTACAATACAAACAAAAGAAAGTAGCAATCAACAAAATTATTTCTAAGTTTAAAACGAAACCGGACTCCGAAAACAAAGAAAACAATGAAGACAACTGTTACGAATGCACAAAACGTTAATCACCACACAATTTAACAACGCCTGGACAAAATAAGTGATACATTATATTACGTCCTGAAAAAAAGCACCTAAACATTCATACTATAAATTATTAAATAAACCGTGGAACGCTCAAAGACAAAACTTCTAGACAATGTCGTTCGCCGCATTGTATCATTGAAAGTGACGCTTTTTTTAGCAAAAACTTGAAATTTAAAGTCTTAAAAGGGAATATGCTTTCAAAAGTAAAATACTCGTGGATCTGAATTACAAAATGTTGCATTAGAACATAGAAAGGGCAGTGAGTGTTTAAACCACGACGAGATTGTGAACAACAACGATCAGTATAACCGACGGAATAACCAAGACCAGCAGGTGATCCAGAAGACAAGGACCGTCAATCCTCGGTGTTGGTGACAAAACAAATTGAAAAACTTGTAAATACGCGCATGGGCATCTCAATATTGCCGTATGATATAGACATTGCTGCTAACAGGATCGGAACATTCAAACCGAATTCGTCAACTTGTTATTGTACTTTTTAAGACGACAAACTGAAATTGACATTTTGCGCAGAGGGAAGTTATGTAAGTAATCAGTAATTTACATGATCGAGGACCTTACAAAACTGAATGAAGAGTTGCTGGCGTCCTTGCGCCTTTAGCAACCTAGCACTGTCGAAAAGTCGTCGTATTTGGAAGGAAACTTTGTGCGTTATTAAAGGGAAACCAACATGATACGCACAAAAACCCCTCAAAAATCACACTCGTTCAAGAAAAGATTTGACCGAATAAATCATATTCCAAATGTGTCGAGAATCCCACCGGTGCAAGAAGAAGAGCATCGCCTCACAAGTAACGCATAATATGTAAGAACGGTTTATCGACAAACATTGTTTATCATTTAACAAGCATTAACTGCATTATTGTATTGAGCAGGTATTTATACAAACTATGTGTGTATTGGGCATCCTATGTGTGATCCTCTGCCTACTATCCAAAGTAACCTTCCTAATGTATTACTGTTAAAATTAATATATATACTAATATACATATCATTACAAGCTAGACAACCGCATAGGTCACACTTGTTACGGGCGAGGCCCGTTAAGGGTCTCGCATGTATCTTGTTGATTATACCATTTTATGAACTTTGGAGAGCGTTTGTGTTGACATAGAATGTGTGATTGACAAACAACAATTTCTCGATACTTTACTAATAGAAACCAGGGCCGGTATTCATAAAGCACCAAAGGTTTAAGGAGGAAATTTTCTTAGGTATCAAACAATTTGCCTTAGATAAGGATTTCTATAACTTTCGTATTCAGAAAGAACCTTAGGTTATTACTTAGGTAAGATTTCGCCTTAAAAACTAAGGCAAAATTATCAAATTTCGTCAAATTTCGTCTGTGAGACGATTCGTACTATTTTAATAACCGCTTCTCCGAAATCTATAATTAGGTCGCAAAATGGCGGACAATTGTTTAGCGGAATACGTTGTATTCAAATTGAACAAGTTCTACTAGTGTTAATGGTGGGTAATTGATACAAAAAGGATATATAAGCGAGGTTTACGGATTCGGTATGCATCGAAACAGTTGCCACATCATTTCTGTATCGATAACATACTTTTCTAGTCGACCTTGTTTTCACCAACAATAAGCGTGTACACAATTGGAAAACCCGGAAGTAAACGCAGACGATGATCATGGCTGAGATGGCAAAGCAGAGATCGCCTAATTTTTCTATGCAAGAAAACTCTCTCCTTGCCCAGCTTATGGGCGAGGATTATAAAGACACGGGCCTTTCGTGTCACAAGTACAATATCCATAGGTTTACCAGCAGTGAGTAATTTATTAATATTATATTTTATATAAATACATTTTTAATAACTTAACTATTTAAACATGTTCATGATTTGTTTTAATCATAATTCTCATTTGTTCATATATACATATTGGGAAACAAATATGTAGGTCTATTCTTAAATATATTTGAAAATGTTTTAGAATTAAATTAAAATGGTAATTATTGTTTCATTGCCTTATTCTGTTAAAAAGAATTTGCTAAATATTAAAAAAAGTTAAACTATAAAATGAATACATGTTCCAACACGAATACATATTAAATCCATGCAAGTTGTATTTTCAAATGTGGATGTCAATTAAGAAGTGAAATACTATTTGTTACTACATTACTGAAAATATTGTCATGTTGACATAACAAGAAAACCGCATAACGGATGCCAACGCTCGGCTGCAGGTGCAGTTTTGAATAAATGAAAGATTGTCAGATTTTTTTTTTAAGAGGTCACAGTGACCTTTGACCTAGTGACCCAAATATGGGTGTGGCGTGTAGAAATCATCAAGGTGCAACTACATATGAAGTTTCAATGTTGTAGATGGAAGCACTGTCATTTTAGAACCAATGTTCAAAAGTTTAACAAAATTTTAAGGTTTTAGCACGACGCGGACGACACGACACAACAAGCTGGTTATGACAATACATTGGATTTTCTCCGAAAACAGCCGAGCTAAAAATACATGAGCACATTTATGTACTCTCAAAAAGTCATGTGGCATTTTACTTGGCTATAGCATTTTATTATTGTTTATGCAGAGATTTCCAGGGTAACCAAGAATGAGATGTGGGCTGAAGTTGCAGAAATGTTCTCTGCAAATACCACTGGTCCACATCGCACTGCAGACCAGCTTGAAAAAAATGGGAAAACAATGTCTCCAAGCACAGGGGGATATATAATGATCACCAGCGCCTGCTAAGTTTGACTGGTGAAACTTAATTGTTTTTTCCCCAATATGTTTGTAGTAACACCATTAATATTATTTATCCTTTTATAAAAACTTATATTTATACTATACACCCCACATGACATTTAAAATGCTTTCAAAAGTTATAAATTACCTGTCTATGATGTCAATGATGAAAATGGAAGTTCAGCAAGTAAATGAAAGTCCAAAAAGCTTCTCTCAAAGCAGCAATAATATATTTAATATAAAAATGTTAATGTTAGTAAACTGAAAAAAACAACTTAATTTTCCTGCCTGTACATAACCTACATTTATATTGACACATTGCAGGAAGTGCTCCCTTCCAGTCAAAATATGATATTATAACTGAGTCAGTCATGGCAGTTGTTGGAAAGGAGAGTGCGGCTGTGTAAGGCGTTGGCCCATTCACCCTGGATACAACCTTTATCCAGTTGACAGACACAAGGTAATTTAATATTCATTGTTATGGAATGCATTACAACCTTTTACACCATTCAGGTAAAAACCAATACACAAAACACAAAATTGGCATAAATCTATTCTTTTAAACACACATAAGGTACTTTGACAATTTTTTATAATTTAAAAATATCGCAAACTATGGAGTAAAATGCAATTAAAGGCCAATAGCATGAACACAACCAATATTGCAAAAGTATCTTAACAATATAATACAAGTATTAAAACACAAACTTACAATAATGCCCCATTCCAAAAGCTTGGCTTTCTATTTCAACAACTAGTAATGATTAATAATTAGAACCGTACAAGAAATTCAAATTGTGATTGCACAAATATAAAACACCAAAATTACAATTACTCTTTTGTTGTTCCATTTTGAAACATTTTTTGTATTTGTTGCATACAAACAATAAGTACAATATATTCATAATTCTATCTAATTTTGTACTTAGCGTAGTTCAAAAGAAAACGCAAGCATATAGAATGGTCATTGGCAAACAAAATACATATTACAGTCAAGCAAGAACAGTTGAACCACCATCACCTGCACCGCCACAACAATGTGACAACAGAGCTGTGAAAAGAAGGTATACTCTTGGACTGGATATACATGTATCAATGAGAATACAACTTAAATTTATTTAAATTTTCGTTAAGTGTGTTTCAAACACTAATTGAATATCACAAACTAATTAAAACAAAGCCTATTGACTTTTACAGACTCGATACAAATGGGGATAATGCTGTTTCTGCAGTCAAACCAGCTACAACATGGTATAATCCTTTCAAAGATACACGACTTATTACCATTGAACTGTAAATTGTCTTTATGTTTTCAATAGGTTAAAGTATTGTAATATACTGAATATAAGATAGTGTCTAACATTATAAACAGTTTTACGATGTCTACTCAACTAAATGAGACACAACATACATTATTTTTAAACAAAATCAGACAAAATAAATTAATTAGACACCCATTTTTATAAAGAAGTCCCTTTAATATCATGTTGACACATTAAATATGTCACTGAGGTAAAACCCATATACATTATTTACATTTCGGAGGACTCGGGCGTCATGCACTGAACCCAGCCATCTCGGAACCATGTCTCTTTTATAGTAGTTATTGATTTAAATGAATGTATTTTAAAATATAATAAATTATTCTACACATTGATCTAGATAACATATGCATGTGCAAAATATGAATGATTGAACATGTAGTGCTATCAATATTTACAATGTTTCATTATAATAAAAAAGAAGCCATTTACAAATATCAACTTTATTTTTGAGAATGAAATTAAAATTAAATAATTAAAATACCATATTTAAAATATAATGTGTCCTTTTAGTTGCAGTCATTGTAGTCTGAACGAACTGAATGTTCTGAAGAAGAGAAAGATGGAACTACAAATAAGACTGTACAAGGCCCAGCTGGCGCGAATTGGCGAAGAATTAAGCAAATAATATAATTATATTATGTGTATCTTATCAAAAATTACATTATTGTTTTGTTATGAAGATAAAGTATAGTTATATTTAAGGTTAGTTAATCTTAAATATAACTATACTTTATCTTCATAACAAAATTATAATTTAATTTTTGATAAAATACACATAATATAATTATATTATTTGTTTTATTCTTGTTCCTGAACTTCATCTACTTTATGTATTTTTATGATTTTTGGACAAATTGTAGGCAGTAAGTTTGAAATGTCATAAATGCTAAAATAATTATTTTAATTATGCAAGTTTGCTTTGTTGAAAAAAGTTAAACCTTTGTTTTCATGTATATTTACCACACTATTCACACTAGAGTATATGTATGAACAGTAACATTTATTATTTCATCAACAATTTATTGTTAATATATATCAATGATGATGAATTATGTATTGGAGAAACACAAAAACTTGTATATGGAAATGATAATCATTTCCATATACAAGTTTTTGTGTTTTATTGCAAACACATTTTTCTAAACTGTTGCTTTATGCCTCTAGTATGCCAGTATATTTATATTACAAATACTAAACATGCATCTGTAAGTTTATATAAAAGTATGTATTGGAGAAACACAAAAACTTATATATGAAAATGATTATCATTTCCATATACAAGTTGTTATGTTTCTCCAATACATACTTTTATATAAACTTACAGATGCATGTTTAGTATTTGTAATATATATATATATATATATATATATATATATATATATATATATATATATATATATATATATATATATATATATATATATATATATATATATATATATATATATATTTATATATATATATATATATATATATATATATATATATATTTATATATATATATATATATATACTGGCATACTAGAGGTATAAAAGCAACAGTTTAGAAAAATGTGTTTGCAATAACATTCATGTAGTGAAGACCATCTTCAAGCCCAGCATAATGTTCCGGTTGGTCTGGCAGTTCTTCAATGTTCACTTCATCCATTTGAATGTTCCTAGTTTTGCAGATATTGTGCAATACACCACAACACATAATGATCCTGAAATTTAATTAAAATTTTTAGTATGGAGCAAGTATTGTACATAATTTGTCAGGGTATATATTGTTCTAATTCATTTCATGTTAATGTTGTCTATTTTAACAATGTATATATTTGAAACATGAACATATGGTAACACACATTTTGTTTCTAAATCAACATATGGTGATATTACATGCATACAAAGGGATTACTAGGTAATTGTTGAATACAGAGAAGATTTTCTGAATTATTGTACTGTGTAACTTATAGTACCTGTATTTGTTAAAAACTATTGCAAATAATACTAATGCTACTACTTTTAATAATAATAACTGTAGTTCAGTTCAGAATCTGGTGTGTATGCATAGAGAAAGAGCAAAATAAATGTGTCAAAAAAGATGAAAGTGTTCTATTTAAACAAGCAGCTTCTACCTTTTTGTCAAATGGGTGCTATAAAACATGTAATTCTTTAAAAATCATGAAATGACATGCTTATAATTAATTATTTGAGATCAATTTACTGTGCATTTTTACTTCAATTCAATTAGTGATATTTCATACAATAAAGGGTGTTTAAAGTTGGTGGCACAGTTAGTTGTTAAAAACACCATGGATCTGACCGTTTCCAAACTGAACATACTTGCATGCTTTGAGTGGCTGCATTCTTATCTCCCCATGAAGCACACCCCATCTTCGTTTCAGCTGCCCTATCCCTCTCTCCACCCACAGACCTGGTTCGTTTATGAGCACTGAATTATAACAAGAAGTAACATAAAGTTTATATTACCAATAAGTACTACTGGGTTAAAAGTTAGTCATGTGCAGAACGTATAAACGTACACAAAGTAAATTGTCATTGAATAATAATTTTATTACTAAATATGTATATCAGTTATTACTATTGGCAGGGCGTTAATAAATAATGGAAAAATTGAAGTTTGAGGAGTTAAACCTTCCAATTAATTATTTTTATATGACCCAAACACCTATAAATGATATTTTTTAGTCGAGAATTTAAACTACACCAGCGATGAATGATTTTTCTAACAAATAAAAATATGTTTGTATTTTTTTAAGCTGAACATTTACAAAAAAATACATATCAATATTGAAGTCCAAGTGAAGTATGTTACTGTTACTGTAGTACATGTATGCACGTCAATGTAAACATTTTTATAAGCAACTACATACAATGACGCTCTATTGGTCCTTGTCGGCTTGGGTACTTCTCACATGTACCCGGGTACTCTTAAGTAAACTAACATAGTACCCCGGTATGGTAAATATACTAAAATGTACCCGGGAATTTTAACGCTAAATCGGTGGTTGTCGACTATTTTTTTAATTAATTGTGTTCGCATTTATGTCAATTTTCTGTTTAATGGCCTCTATATTATCGGAACAAATACTCAAAAGGCAGGTTTATGCAGTTTTTTTTTAAATAGAAGTTTGTTTAAGATAAACAATCGAATATCGTTTAACTGTAATCGATAGCACGTTTTACTACATCTTTTTTAGGCGGAAATACAACTCGGGTACATTATAATATCGACTGGGTACGTTTAAGTATATTTACTGTACCCAAGGTACATGTACGTATACTTAAGTGAGTACCCGAGGTACATGCAAGTTAATACTTACCGAGCCGACAACGACCAATCAAGCTACAATGACAAATAGATGTGATATATATAATAAGTGGTCCTCATGTAATGCAGCCAATGTGTGGACAGACTAAAGTAGAAAACACGCACGATGTAATGTATTATATTATACTGTAATATATACTGTTTATATGAAAGCCGTCTTTCTAGGAGCATGGCATATACAATTTACCTGTGTGTTAATGGAGTGGTACCCCATTCTATTGACATATTGGGGTTCATCAACTGTTGGTGCCTGTATCTGGATATGTGTTCCATCTACAACCCCAATAACGTTGGGAAAGCCAGCAACATTAAAAAAGTCCGTTTTCTGTTGTCTGACATGCCATACAGTTGTGGGCAGACAAATGTAATGCCTTACAATTTCAGGCAGTGTCAGGGCATCGATTACTGCAGTAATCGACAGGGAGACTGTTGGTTGACTTACGGCATGGATGTCACCGTCATTAAGTTGTATGCTTGATGAGGCAAAATATCGCAATGTTAATAATATTTTTTTCAATGCTGTTGAGACTGTGGTTTCTTTGAGTTGTGGGAGATATAATATGCTCAAGCTGCTGGTTTAAAAATAAAATTCCATCTCTGTCAAATCTATATCTTTCAATTAATTCAGTGTTATTTAATTTATCGAAGACAACTACACGTTCACGGAAGTTTCTTCTTGGCATTCTGCAATAAAATGGTTTACAATACAGCAGATGTTGTCATGTAAAACTAAACATAGATTACTATAGATAATCAGTACCTGTTTGATGAAACTAATATGAGGGCTGCCCAGTTGACACTAATCATCAAGGTTGACACAAGTAAGATTCATGCTTCCAGGACCATGGATCAATATATCGGACAGATGGGATTTCCACTGGATAATGATTTTTATTAATCCAGTTCCAACGCTGCCTAAACACAAAATTAAAAATTATCTCAATTCTTCGACGTCAATTTCTAGTTCGATTTTAAATGGTGAACAGTCCGGATGTACGAAAAGCATACCGAATGTTTTGATGACTTATTTCACAAACAAAAGAATGGTTCACGTTATCATACACCCAGACATCGTTTGAACCAAACAAACACAGACATTTGATCAAATAAGTTGGTGTATATTTTGATCCGCCATATTTGTTATGAAGCTCCGGTATGCGTAAATACCGATTGTGAGTGATATAATAGTAGTCTTATACACCGAACAACAAAAGTAAAAAATACATACCTTTTTATAAAAAATTAAACGCAGAAATGGTTGTAAAATGAAAATATCGTCTGTTATGTCGCCATATTTAAGGATGTTATCGAAAAGTTAAGGCAGCTATGTACAAACCTTAACTTCTAAGGAAAAAATAACAGTCCTAAGGATTTTTCTAAGGTTAAGATTTTGATGAATACAAACTTAGAAAATTTCGCCAAGTTAAGGGAAAAACGTAGAAAACTAAGGAAAATATTTGTAACCTTAGGTAATTTTCACCTTAGGTGCTTTATGAATACCGGTCCTGGAGCAAAGCAATATCATACAGTTGCTATTAAAGAAGTCTTCTAACAATAGTAAACAACAACTTAAACTTGAAATGCAAAAATTTAAGAAAACGCTCACATATGATAATGTTCAAAATATTTATGTTTATAAACTGAACTAAAAACTATTATATATGTTGAAATATAACAAGGGTTCTTTATAAGGTCTAGAGCTGAATGGGTACTAAATGGTGAAACAACACGAAACTCAAAACATTTTTGTAGCCTTGAAAAATGCAATTATACAATAAAAACTATTACCAATAAAATTATCGAAAATCGAAATGTCCTTGTAATAGATAAAAACATTATTTATAAGAAACCGCCTTATTATTGTTTTATACCAATCCAAAATTTAGACGTGAACGATGAATGTTTCAGAAGTAATGTTGAAGAAATAGAAACGTTCAAGTTCACAATTAAATAGTAGAGAAGGGTCAATCACACCAAAGGAGGCTTATTTTGTTTTGTTAGTTGTTTAAACATGGCAAATAATACTAGCAAATGTTCATCCGGTTTTTGGCCAAACGTGGGTACCTTTGTTTGCAGAGCTCCTAATCGTGCATGTATAAGTTCAAATGTAGATATCGCTAAATCACAAGATATAACTACCTGCAAATTGAAAAACTTTTACAGAATCGGCGACCATTAACCTTACTAAAAATGTATATAAAATCGGCTTTGAAATCATTGTTAAAAGGCTTTTTATATATATTTATATATACATTTACCTGTATGAGCTATGGCCAAACTGGTTAGTTCATATAAGAGAACACAAGACTCATTTAAGATATTGTAAATTACCCAGATGCAATTACATCCCGGGTCAGCTGTTTTTATATATTTTGGAAAAGCCTTTGATTTTGTGTCATGGATATATGCAAATTGGACTATTTCGTGGTTAAAGTTCGGTCCTGATATAATAAAATGATTAAATGTATTTTATAAACACCGGTTATCGGGCGGGTTTCCGGGTTGAAAATTGGTATGTATCCGATTTGTGTCTTATAAAATGTGATTGAAGACATGGGGATCCGCTAAGTTGATACAGATTCATACTTTGCGCTTAAATGCAATCTATTTAATTCAAATCAATTAATCAGATTAAGGGAATACAAATTTATGAAAAATGATAGAAATTGTCAAAATTTTGAAGACACTTGTGTACCTCTGAATTACTCAGCACCATCTCTCAAGGGAGACGGAAAACTACAACGGGCGAGGCATGGTATGGTATTGCGCAAGGGGGGTTAGAGGGTTAGGGTTAGGGTTTGGGTTAGTGTTAGGGGTCGGGTTAGGGTTTGGGTTAGCCTAAACCCAACCCTAACCCTAACCCGACCCCTAACCCTAACCCTTACCCTAACCCTTTTTTGGGGTTATCACCCCTGACCATGCCTCGCCCGTTGTAGTTTTCCGTCTCCCATCTATAAATGATGTATTGTCAAACTCCACACACTAATCAGGGTTAAAATACATATTTAAATAACGAAATTAGTCTAAATAGGCAACAAAGTTTATATCAGAAAGAATCAAAACAACAATGAAAACTTAATTGGAACCAACAGATATTTAACATTTCATATTGATTATAAAATATATTGAACTTAATTATTTTAACAAAACTGTAAAATAACAGCCGATAGGAAGAATTCAAATTATTAAATATTTAGCAGTATCTATGTACAATTATCTATGTGTGTCTTTCCTAATCGACCAAAGGATCTGTAAGCAGAGATCAATGAACTGTTTTTTTGTGATTTTTAGCTCACCTGTCACGAAGTGACATGGTGAGCTTATGTGACCGCGTGATGTCCGGCGTCCGTTGTGTGTACGTGCGTGTGTGCGTGCGTGTGTGCGGGAGTCCGTCAACAATTTGTTTGTGTAGACAGTTGAGGTCACAGTTTTCATCCAATCTTAATGAGATTTGGTCAGAATGTTTATCTCGATGAAATCTGGGTTGGAATTGTATTTGGGTCATCTGGGGTAAAAAAACTAGGTCATCAGGTCAAAAACTAGGTCAAATAATAGAAAAAACCTTGTTAGAGAAAAGAGGTCGCAGTTTTCATCCAATCTTTATCAAATTTTGTCAGAATGTTTATCTTGATGATATCTGGGTTGGGATTGTAATTGGGTCATCTGGGGTAAAGAAACTAGGTCACTAGGTCAAAAACTAGCTCAAATAATAGAAAAACCTTGTGTAGACAGTAGAGGTCACAGTTTTCATCCAATCTTTTTCAAATTTGGTTAGAATGTTTATCTTGATGATATCTGGGTTGAGATTGTATTTGGGTCATCTGGGGTCAAAAACTAGGTCACTAGGTCAAAAACTAGGTCAAATAATAGAAAAACCTTGTGTAGACAGTAGAGGTCACAATTTTCATCTAATCTTTATTAAATTTAGTCAGAATGTTTATTTTGATGAATTCTGGGTTGGGATTGTATTTGGGTTATCTGGGAATAAAAACTAGGTCACCAGGTCAAAAACTAGGTCAAATAATAGAAAAAACCTTGTGTAAACAAAAGAGGTCGCAGTTTTCATCCAATCTTTATCAAATTTGGTCAGAATGTTTATCTTGATAAAATCTGGGTTGAGATTGTATTTGGGTCATCTCGGGTAAAGAAGCTAGGTCACTAGGTCAAAAACTAGGTCAAATAATAGAAAAACCTTGTGTAGACAGTAGAGGTCACAGTTTTCATCCAATCTTTATCAAATTTGGTCAGAATGTTTATCTTGATCAAATCTGGGTTGGGATTGTATTTGGGTCATCTTGGGTTAAAAACTAGATCACTAGGTCAAAAACTAGGTCAAATAATAGAAAAACCTTGTGTAGACAGTAGAGGTCACAGTTTTCATCTAATCTTTATTAAATTTGGTCAGAATGCTTAGTTTGATGAAATCTGGGTTGGGATTGTATTTGGGTCATCTGGGGTTAAAAACTAGGTCAGTAGGTCGAAAACTAGGTCAAATAATAGAAAAACTTTGTGTAGACAATAGTGGTCGCAGTTTTCATCCAGTCTTTATGAAATTTAGTCAGAATGTATATCTTGATGATTTCTGGGTTAGGATTGTATTCGGGTCATCTGAGGTAAAAAACTAGGTCACTAGGTAAAATAATAGAAAAATTGTCAACAATTTGTTTGTGTAGACAGTAGAGGTCACAGTTTTCATCCAATCTTTATGAAATTTAGTTAGAATGTTTATCTTGATGAAATCTGGGTTGGGTTTGTATTTTGGTCATCTGGGGTAAAAAAACTAGGTCACAAGGTCAAAAACTAGGTCACTAGATCAAAAACTAGGTCACTAGGTCAAATAATAGAAAACCTTGTATAGACAATAGAGGTCACAGTTTTCATCCAATGTTTATGAAATTTGGTCAGAATGTTTATCTTGGTGACATCTGGGTTGGGATTGTACTTAGGTCATCTGGGGTCAAAAACTAGGTCACTAGGTCAAATAATAGAAAAGCCTTGTGTAGACAATGAAGGTCACAGTTTTCATCCAATCTTTATAAAACTTGATCAGAATGTTTATCTTGATGACATCTGGATTGGGATTGTATTTAGGTCACATGGGGTCAAAAACTAGGTCACTAGGTCAAATAATAGAAAAACCTTGTGTAGACAATAGAGGTAACAGTTTTCATCCAATCTTTATGAAATTTGGTCAGAATGTTTATCCTGATGACATCTGGGTTGGAATTGTATTTGGTTAGTCAGGTGAGCAATTCAGGGCCATCATGGCCCTCTTGTTTGTGGAATGGTAAACCACGAATTGTCAAAAATATTCATATTAAATAATATACAGAAGGAGATTCAATTATAATTTGTTTTCTTTTATCTCTCTGAAAGGCTAATGGATCTATAGAGTTGCCAATAGTAAATGAAAAAATGATGAATATTGTTAATACTGTGATTGACGTTTATTAATTATACAATTGTGGAATTCGCTGTCCATAAACATTAATTAAAGTCAAATGAATACTGAACATCAACGAATATTTCGTTAAGAATTTTGTTAGATAAAGTTTAACTAAAAATATCGGTTTTCCTCATAGCAATCGCAAACATTTTAACGCTAGATGTGGTATGGTAACTTAGATTTAACGAGATACATAATGTTCGTTTGTATTTTGTATTGCCGCAATATATTCCATGTGAAATTCCCGCGACGATATCCACAATTTACGAGCGAACGCGAGACTGGCTTCGGCAGCGTCTGATGGACGACGCAATTATGAGAACTGCATTTTCCTTTGCATTATTAACGCAATGACAAGGTACATAAACGTCAGAAATTCGTATGACAATAGATATATGAATTACTTTATCCCGACTAGCCTAGTATACACAAAGGGTACACAACTTGTGTATACAATACTTATAGAAGTATAGAGTATAGCTAAATGGTCAAACATTTTTAATTTTATTGAAAAAAAAAGAATTGTGTCGTATTTTAATATGCCTTTTCGTAATATATGAGGCACGAATTTCCAGTGGTTTCAATTTAGAATTGTACAAATAACTTAAGATAAAAACTCCTTATTTAAAATTGGACTTGCCATCAGTGAGCTGTTACTTTTATGAATCTGCATGTAAAACTACTCAACATATTATTTTGAAATGTAATTGCCATGTGCAGGTTATTTTAATTATTTGCGTTAAAGTAAAGAATGAGAACTGTTTTACCCCTTTTCCAGTAGTTGTGATAAGTGACCTTAATGAAATTATTTAACAATACGAATATTGCATACATTGCTGTGTAAAGTCGTTTGATCTTAAAATGTTATATAATTTGCTTTGCATATATTGTTTGCAAATTATGTACGATGTGGAGAGGGATGCCCGTGAGCCAAACACACCTTTTGACGACTAAAATAATATATACTCAGTGGAAAATAAATTATATTGTTTTGCGTTTGTAAAAGTTTACAATTGTATTTATTAAAAAGATGTTTGCTCATTAACGTAGTAACAAAACATAAGTATACCGTGTTTTAAATGTGCGACAAGAGGTTTGGAATTCGTCAGATATTAAATAACAATAAGTTAAATAAGTTACGAGCGTTTTTTTGTCTAAGAAATATTTTGTTGAGGTCGTTATTTTACTGGTTTTATAAAAGTGTATCTGTATATGTGATAACGGTGAACGGTTGGTTTATTATGAAAGAAAACAACGAAACTTTTAATCCCTTATTCTGAAAACTAAACAATTTGAGTTTTAAACATATAGTGCAACCATTTTGCACTATTTAGGAAACGGGCAGCGGCTCAATGAAGTATGCTAAAAATCTACCCATGTAACGTTTATATAATTTGCTGTGTTTTCTGAGTTGTGTTTTGAAATAATGTTTTTATTCCCACATGTGTCAGCAAGTTCCAACTTACCTCACCTTAACGAAGTCGGTCATCGTATACGCATGCCCCTACATCCTGTTTAGTTTTCTTTACGAAAAGTTTCGCAAACACATACAATGTCAAAATAATTGCATAAAATAAAATTACAAATTATTTCTTATTGATTCATGTTTTAAACATTAAATATTGCGCGAACTAATAGTACAGTCAATTTTTAGTTTATTTTTTCCAGAGGCCGCAAAATGAGTGGTCGTCTGAGTTTCCGCTGCGTAGACTGGCGCCGCTGCATCACCCAACCAATGTCTTAAATACGAAAATGTAGCTGCCATAGCTGTCACGTGCATGGTTAAAGTTTGTTCTTAATTATTTGTGACATTCTCTAGTGAATTTGGCACAGGATTGAGCCATAAACCCGTTAAAGGCATAATGTCTCCTGTGAACTCGCAGACGGTCCGTGCAGGTACGTTGCTTTTGTAGCTGCCGCTTAAGTCTAACTGCCGTCGCCAAAAAGCCACGGACTGTAAATTATTCAAGCTACAAGCTGCATTTCTGGTGGGTCAGACAGTTTTTTGTTTATGAAGAGCTCATCATGATCAAGCTCTGTCTGTTTTGTTAATGAAAGGTATTCGGCTACGACACCGTTTGTTCACTTTCAGTGGATCACATTGGGCGTATTGAAATCAGTTGTTTCCGCTTACGAGCTTTCGTGTATATATTTTGCGTGAATAACAACGGGATTTCAATTATCATGTCTAGTAGTAGTATTCAGTAATGTTGTTTTCTTAAGTGTTGTGTCTTCATGTTGACAAGAATAACTAACTAGCAAAGTAAAGTATAGATAAATAAGACTAGTGGTAAATACGTATATTTATTATAAAAGAATATAGGATAGCAAGATTTTAGTATCCTGAGCAGTATATAGATTAACCATAGTCTTCTAAAACTAAAACAATGTGGGTTGCCTATAAGTGAATATGTCATGGCATGCTTGTTAGGTTTGTCAATTAATTATAAATAATATATTATATGTAATTTTTTACAATCACCATTTGAATAAATGTTATTGTCACAATCTTCAACACATTACATGTAAGCCGTTCAAGTTATTATACTATTTACTCACTATTTAAGTACATCAAATAATATAAAAAGGCGTGCTTGCAGCATGTTCTATTTTACTCATTGAGGTTGTGTTCTAAACTTTCGATCAAATATGGCCGAACCCCGCTAACTTTGTAACACTTTCTCGACATTCTTTAAAGTTAATTTTATCTTCATTTTACAAATTTCAAATGTCTCATAATCCGTGAATATATTCATTTATTCAAACCTTGTAAGACTTGTTCTATATCATAGATATCCCTCACTGTAAATTCGTGAATGGCTCATGCCTACTATTTAACGAGTATCTACAAGTATGAAATAACGTCTCCAACTATTTCCGTTTATACAAAATTTAAAACAAGAAGTCATGTAACCGTTCTTTCCAATGTGTTTGTATAGTTGATATTATCATTTTATAAATAAGATACTTATTCGATATGGTATTATACATTTTATATTATATATTTATATTTTATTGTGTAATGAAACTGTCATTAAATCAATAATTGTCATTACGAGAGGGGATTCCATAATGTATCTTTAGAAATTTCATGCCTTGTTTATATGAACCAAAGTAGTTCTAATTACTGTCTTTGTGGGGAACACAAAACACTACTCGTGTTTCACTACATGTTAATTAGCTTGCGTGTGTCGTTTTAACACTCCATTTTACTAAGAAATGAACATATCACATTAACAATTAACATACCATGTGTGTACTTGAGTTATTCCGTATATAAAATTTGTTCATTGTTAATATTTAGAAATGTACTTTGAACAGCTCTCTGTCTTTTAGCAACGTTGTTTTACCAGTTTTCTGTTTTCAAACACCTATATTCAGCACGCATCACAAACTTACCAGTTAGTATGGGTCATTAAATATTCTAAAAGCGAATATATTTGACAATTATACAATACTATAACCAAATCAAGTTCACACTTGAAAAGATTTCTTCTTAATGCTTATACAACATGAAGCATATAAAAGTCACAACAATATCAGTTTACACCACTTACAAACATATAAACTAACACGTGTTTATCTTATTATATAATAACAGTGTTTTGTTCAGAGATATTCAGTCAGTTTGAATACAGGAATCGTGTTTTTTGGTAATGTAAATAGACAAACACATTAAGATTCATTTTTCAAAAAAAAAGTTACAGAAACAATATTTTTAGCAAACAAGTACATATTAATTTCGAATAACTAAAAATCTGAATCAACACACAATATGCGGAATGTCAGCTACAAAATGTAAACTTTAAAATCGCTCATGTTTAAAGATATAAAACTTCAACGTCAGATGACAGGTGTTCAATGTCCGTTGTAGTGGTCCGTGAACCAACTTTGTGATTGGCTTGCTTCAACACCGTTTTGGGATGCAGATGATTCGGACTAGTATTCTGGTATTGACGCACATCGTTATTTCTTCTACTTATAGCTGTGCTATTCTGCAAGTTCGGTGAATAACTAGGGCTTGCGGTCGGTGTGTGTGATTGATTGTTAAAGTCTGTCCTCAAGTAGTTGTTTTGCGCAAGGTTAAAATCGCTCATCGGAGAAACTTTTTTACGGGTTATTAAACGAATAAATTCACTTCTGAATTTGGTTCCACTGAGACAATACAGTAAGAAATTCAAGGAGTTGTTGGTATACATAAGCATATTAACAACTGCCCACCAGAAATCCAGTTTCGCCTTTGTAGCATCATCTGCGCCCTTGGTCCAGTATGCATAGCGGCCGATCAGATATATACTTACTGGCAAAGTGGTCACAAGAAAAACAATGTTTAGCGTGAACAGCATTGCTGTCATGGACGACTGTTTGGCATTGCGAATTGCCTGTTGCTGGTCACGCGCTCGATGTGAATTGGTAGGTGCAACCGTAACATTGGCTTTCTTATGACTGTTTAATACTTTGAACAATATCAAAACGTTTCCGATTACAATAACCACAAATGGGATAATGCAGAACACACACATGTCGATCCACGGCCAGACGTTTCGGAAAAAATACGTGTAGCTTTGATCGCTCGTACTGCATTTATCTTCAATTGGATTTATGTTTGTGTCGTTTTCAATGTGATACACCATACCGTATAACATATGCGCATTAATAGCTAATATGAACACGCCTACTGCCAAAAGAACAGCAACTGCAGTCTTTTTCGTACACACTGTCCTAACGCGATATGGCAGCCAAGCAGAGACCACTCGATCGAATGTCACAATGATCAGAGTCCAGGCGGAAAAATCCAGAGAACTATACACCATCCACATGTTTATTTTACATCCTGCCTCACTAATATTTCGAACGTCAGTGTTAAACAAGTATATCAACCACTGTCTCAGAAGGCCCGAATACAGAACAAGTAGGTCCGAGCACGCAAGAACTGTCAAGAAAAGTACCGTAGTGGAGACGCGAATGGAGCGACGAGTGAGGATCAGGATGAAGAGGCTGTTCCAGATGGTTCCAAGCAAGATAAGTATAGGTGGAACTATCTTCCAGATGAGGACACTCGCTCTGTAAAGACCGAGCTGCTTATAATAGTCGATATCCGTTTGGTTGCACATTTGGAATATCCAAGTTAGTGTACTGTTAGTAATGAAGTTAACTCCGCATAGGCATTATAAATTTCGATGTGTGTGTTCATATTGCGTTTTGAATGGGTTTAACAACGTTGTTAACTTCCTTTTAATAGTTTGTATAGTTCCGTTTGATAAATAATAATAACAAATGTATTGATTCAATTTATTGTGTAGTTTTTCCCATAAATGCTAACTTCCAGTCATTGTGATTCAAGTAAGTATTTTGTTTGAAGATCATCAACTGTGTAGCGCTGACAGTTGTAAGTTATCTTACTGAATGATGAATGATGAAACTGAGAACTCATATCTTTTATTTTTGTGTAAAATGCACGATCGTTAATACGCGTATGTAATACACAAGCTATATAAACCTCTGTAAATTGTATGATCAAATAGCAGTCTGGCATCTTAAAATTATCTGCAATGGATAAAACAAAATTTATGCACCAACAGTTTCATATACAATACCATTAAAGCTTAAATTGATTTCACATCTTATTGTCTTGGAATTGTGTTATAAAGTTGATATATTATATAGTCGGTCTATTTCATCGCTGGCGAGGGTTAATGACTTATAAGTATTCCACAGCATCGTGAACTATCGTACAGTGGATACCTCAAAAAAAGCCCTGCTGATAATTTCAAGTTGAATTTTTTCACAAGCAAATCTTATTAAGATACATAAGATGTCTGTTGAAAGAGGATATTTTTCTAAATGATAATGCTATAAATGCACATACGATAAGTCAAAAGTGATTCCAGTATTCATAAATAGTCATGAATATATGAGTATAAACCAAATTGTAATGTGAATGGGCAGGCATTTCACATCCATTTTTATAGTATAATTTTTAGTGTTTGACATTCGACGTACATCCGGTAGTGGTTTTCCGGAGCAACGTCGTAAACTGGAATAAAAAATAATTGCTACCGATCAATACATAATCTTACAGAGATATATCTGCCGGACAGTAGTCTAAAAGGTATAATAAACTAATCCAAAATGAAAATACATAAATGCTTTTAAAACATGCTTACGTAAATTTGGATTGCAATAACTCAGTAAGTAAACTTGATAACTTGGTGATTGGTTATTAACATGTATTTCTGTTAATTAGGCATCCTACATCAAAATATGTTCATTTTGCATAACCTTTCGCGTTTTGTCTACCATACATACAATGATTATACGGACACTTTGATACGTGCATGGCGTTTTCTCTGAACCTTTGAAACACAACACATCATCTGACCTCACTTTAAATTGCCATTGACCTACTGTTGTACTAATCCAGAAGATTCAAATTTTTGGTTAAGTAAAAGTGACGCGCTTCGTTGAATATTAATACTGCTATTAAGACACTCACATCACATGACGTAATGTTTATATCACCATACATCTGGATAAATTTATCATATTAAAATTATGTCTGAAACCAAAATGACGCGTTTCGCTTAATATATATACCGTTTGATATCTTTTGCATGGGTCAACATGTTGTCCATAAAATAAAGAGTAACATCCATTAAATCGGGTAATTAATCGTTGAGGCGGGTTATTGCTTAAGGAAATTTAAACGCATGATCTAATATGTTAATCTTAATCGTTATAAAAAGTTTAACATTAATTTTAGATGTTTAAACAATTACACTTTCTGAACACTATCTTTCCTTCCGTAGTTTTCTCTTTTCAAATGTACATGTAGATAAGTTAGACTATTAGTAGAAATAGTAACATGTATGTCTAATGTTTACTCATCTTCTGTATTTGTCCATAAATATATTGCTACTACAACAGCAACACTTATTGATGATTTTACCTAATAGGAATTATGCAACACAATAAACAGGCTGGTCAAATGTCTGCTTTGGTCTGTTTACATAATTCTGGTTTAACTACAATATAAAATTAAGCTATGTTCTTATATTTTACAAGTAATTCAACCGTGCAAACAATGTTTGCGTAAGGGTCTTTAATTAAATAAAACATTTGCTGTCGTTGTGTATGATAGTGGTATACTTATCTGTTATCAAACGTCTTCTTTCGTATGCTTTCCTGATTTAATATATATTACCTATTCAAAACTGTCAGCCTCTAAATAACATCTGCTGTTGTATATTTATTTTTGCAAGGCTTTTAAACATAGCAATATAAGAAAAGAATGTAAGAATTTCATAAAAAAATGTCCTAGAGTGCCGGGACAATCACAACATTTGCATTTAGAATCTGGTATGAATCCCCAACGGCAAATATTTGCTGGGGATGGTATGAGGTCATGGACTGACCTAAGTATGAGAAAAAGTCTGATGAATCTAGTGTGTTCCATGTTGACCGCGCTCCCTGTGTTTTCATGTCTACCGCTCTAGCATCTCTCTTGTTTCTTTCTGCCCTCCTGTCGTTAGCCTGTATGTATTTTGCATGGATGATGGCGCGGCTCTCTTTCTTGTCTGTTAGCCTCCTAAAAATTGTTTTGTCGCTCAAACTCCACTGACGTCCGACATCAGTCAATCATATATTGTCCCTGTGCTTGAGCGATATCTCAGCTTGACTGACAGTATCTGTAGATGATACCATTACCTGCCGGTGTTGGTAACAATGCCTGCTTCTCGGATCTGATAATCTGGGGAGTCTTTTTGGGTGAATAACAATTCCGTCTTGACTGTCTTGAATTTTTCCAGTGAGGACAGTGGAAAAAGACTTACAGTACAGTCGTGCGCTGGAAAAAAACTGGAGGGGTATTGTTTTTTTGTGTGCATACATTTTATTTTTGCCGTATAGTAATTCATACATTCAAATACAATTCATGAAAAATCGTGCAACATACATAGCAAATAATAAACACGTATATGTAGGGTGTGTATAGCCATAGGGGTAGTAATCCAAAATGTATATACAACACATGTTTTAATTTCAAATTCGGAAAAAGGAAAGAAAAGAAAAATACTGTTTAATTATACTTCATAGATTGAAGATTCACATTAATAGATATAATCATAGTTTCGATCATATCCCATTCCTGTTTAACTATTAACTTATACTTATCTTTCATTTTTAGCAACAAAAAAAACAAAGAAAAATCAACAATATTGGTTTTCTTATTAAAGTAAAAGTAACAACATCGGTTTACTTATAAAAGTAAAGTAACATGTCATAAAAGTAGAGTAACACATGTATGTGTATATAATTTTTTTCTTTTTATAAAATAATATGCACATTAGGAAGATGAATTATTTAATTGCTGAGTTGCATTATGTGTATTAAATTTAAAGTGCAGATTTAACAAAATGCAGATGTGATGAACTATACATATATTAGGTGTTATGATTAAGAAGGTAGTTGCAGGGGATATCTGAAAAAGTTTCGACTAATGACCAGTTTTTCGAATCTTCTTCTGTTTTATTGTAGTTTTGCATATTTCAATTGTTTGTTTCATGCTATTTACAAGGGGTATTCTTAGCCACTTCCTTAGGTGCGGCTGGTGATCCTCTCTAAGGCTTTTATTACTGAGCTTGAAACGTGTCCCATACGCGTGTCTCTCCGAGGGCCGCATTGATCAGACGATTCATTCCCATGATACAAAGTACCACTTAAATTGTGAATCGGGTGACAATGCATTTCTCCAACTTCTGCCAGTCCGGCAGCTGGTCACCAACGGTGAAACGGAGTTTGATACTGTTCAGGTAGTTCCTGATGATTTTCTTGGTACTGGCTGGAACATGGTGGTGATGAAGGGCAGTGTAAATAGGAGGGAAGGAACCATATGCATCGTCGAGGTCAAGTCGGACGACTGTGATGTCCTTATTACCTGCCTTTACTTCTCGTATGAGTAAGGTGATCACACTGGTGTGTTCTACACAGCCTTTGGAATCGAAAAGTCTCCTTTCTGAACAGATGTGTTGATGTACTTGTTGCGTTTTAGGTATGGCGTACGTCTTCTGGCGACGATAGCGAAGAAAGTCTTCTCTTGCACATTTACAGCGAAATGGTCCGGAACAGGTCGATTTTCTTGGCGTTCTTAATCTTGGGTGTAAAAATTACTTCTGCATTCTACCAGGTAGCTGGTACTGCGCCTTTCCTCCATTCCACCTTCAGGATTATTCATAATCGGTTTTGTAGACCAGGGCTCACCTTGTGCACTTTTTCGAACAAACACTTGCCTTTTCGATGACGCCCTTTACTTCCCCCCAGTGTAAGCTCTGATTTTATGAGTTTAACCTCTTGAGGTGCTGCTGGTACTATGCGAACACCACAGCTTCATAGAGTGTCGTTTCTACTGGTGTTGGGATGCGTCACGTTATGGTATTGTTCTATTCCACTGGAGAACTCATGACCACTCTTTTCTAGTAAATAACGAGCAAACTTGTATTGGTAAGCATTGAATGCCGCTCCGTTGCCTTCCTCGTCGTATTTTCCGCTTTCAAAAGAGATTTCAGCTGCGTTCGCGCTGTATTCGTTAGTTCAGAGACGATACAGCGATGAACTCTCTCTGTACCGTCGCTTAACCTGTCGGAGTTATCGTATCAGGTTCTCAATGCGGGTTTTCCGCCTGATTTGTCTCGGAGGCTTCTTGTGGTTTTGCTTCCTCTAGCCAAAACCGTTATGCTAAATTACTTATGTTTACTTGTGTAGTAGCCGGGTATGGACGTGTTCTTTCAAGAACAGCTTCATGTCGTGTTTCTTGACGGCGGACGAATTCAAGTAGTTCCATGAAGGGGCCCTATTCATCAACCTCTGGTTCCCGGAGGACATCGTGTGCTGTCTCGAAGCAAACGAGTTTCTCAGTAGTGGGTTGACTCCTTGACTGTGGTATTCCGGCGTCTCACATACTGTTATATTTGTTCAGTTTAAAATACCATTAATTAGAAAAACACATTTAAGCAATAAAACACATTACAAAAATATTCTAAGTTAGCCGAGCTGATGTAATTCATATTTCTTTTCTCTTTTATATGTTGTTATTATTTAAACCTTGTTGTTGTATTTTTTCTTTATACGCGGGTCCTGCTTATTTCATCTTAATTGACGCAATTGCTTTTACATTGAATTACCCTTTAAATTCTTTTTGTTAACATGTCTCCTTTACATACCTTCTTTAACTGGGAAAAAGAAAGTATAAAACGTGTTTCAATCTTTAGATAAACAATTTGTGAACTATTCTGTATTCAATATACACATTTTGTTTGTGAGCAATATAATATAAGAGTAGGATAACCAACGAAACTTAATTCTGCTGGACTTATATCTGGGAGAAACCAGGTTGACACACTAACTACCTATGGGTAGAACTCTGATGGAATGAACAATTATATCACAATTTTCCCTAAAATTGACACGATATGTAACGCGTCGTTCTTTTTTGTTTGGACTTTAACTGAGTATCAGACCCAACTACAGAATACAGTTACTATAAAACTGTGAATTGAACAATGCTAGACGAACAGTTCAAAATCATATTGAAGAACGCAATCAACTTTTTGAAGCGGAACAAATACAACACACACTCATGCAATGAAAAATAACAAGGGTCCGCCTTACGGTCGAGAGATGAATTGGTTCAATATGGTAAACAAAACGCTGCAATATTTTCAATCTAAATAAGGTTATATCCTGAAATGAAGAGACTTACAGCTAATGACATCGAATACTTATTGTTACAATCGGAAGACGACAGTTTTCAATACTCCTGGATGGCTTTACAGCTTGTCTTAATGATGCTTTAGATGTATTGTAACACTTAATTCAGTACTCAGGGTTAAACATTAATTTCGACAAAACAGAAGTCGGCTGAATAGGTCAAAATAAGTTTAGCTCCGATAGCATTAAAACAAAATGGTAATAAAATTGGAACCAACGCGCATTTGACATGCTTGGCTTAATATTTCACATTTGATCTAAACAAACATAGAACTGAATTTTATTGAAACAAAGGTTAAATAAAAGCCTTATTAAAACTGATTTACATTTGTTTCATCAACGATCGTAAGATTTCAAATTATTGAAACTTATGCATGACCATAATTAACTATCTTTTTTTCTTGCGAAATCCAACACATAATTTATAAACAGAGGAATATTAAACCATGAACTAGCAAAACTAAAAATATAAAAATAAGCTTCAAATATAAGTATCTTTTTTCTTTCGTCAGTCCTTTTACGTGCTCGTAGATGCTCAAAATTTTGTGACTGGAAATTGAAAATGGATAAATAGTGTTAATACAATTTTTGATTTCCATAAATTATATAACAGTCACTATCCTAAAAACTGAATAAACAGGATAACACATAAATTTTGGAACCATGTAATCATTTGTTGAACTGTGTAGATAAGATCCATTTAAAAATAGCTTTTGCTTCAAACCCTATCAATCTATAAACCAGACAAAACAATTCGCAACAACAGCGTTTTACAAGGTTTGAGAAGGCGTTCATTTTGTCGGGGGCGTGATTCAAAATTTTGAACGTTTAACCATTTTCTTTAATGATGATTTTTGCAAAGTAAATAATTTCAATCAAAACCACTTATTTTTGTCTAGAAATTATAAAGGCAATTACAAAAAAACATGACGTTTTGAAGCTCTTCTGATGCATTCTTTACGAAGCCGCGCATTCCCACTAGCTTACGGCCCATCTTATCGAATACAAAGGGTTTACGCTCTATGTATGACGAAATTACTGTCTTTGCCGAGGTGTATAGAAATATATTATATTTAATTATTTTGAAACAGAAGCATTGCAACATATCAAGATATGCCTCTTCGTATCACTCGGGATACCAATTTACTGTGGTTTCCATGAAGAATTGTTTATAAAATCATAGGTACAAAACCCTTGATTACTTATAATTAGATAGGCAACGTTAGCCAACTGTAATTTCTGTCAAACTTAATTTGAAACTATCCAAAATACATTAAGAGAATGTACGCATGACACTCAGGTTATTATTCTTTGTTCTAAATATGCCTTCCTCTATACTGGGACATTCAACTTCAAATAATCAATTACATTTCACTTTGGTTTTAATTAAAATGTGTATTTATAATTATTACGCGCAAAACTAGACTCAATTTAAAAGCAGAATACTCGTAAATATCCTTGCATTTCAATGTGTTTCAGGAAATGCATGTACATAATTTTGTTGATTTTTGTCAAATCAAAAATGGAAACTATTGTTTCCATAATTCCAGAAGTAGTTATAAGATGTTTTGTTTGGTCAATTACTGTTATAACAAATGTTGCTTATATCGTCATGTAAAAACTGTTGATGTTGTATTTATTATAATGTATTGTGTCTTTAACTCTGTACTGTTGTGGGTTGTGATGCCCTAGAGCCCAACATAGATATTTACCAGGAAAATAGAAACTGTTAACACAAAATAAATTATTTTTACGCTTACACTTGTAACAATTTATTATGATTTAAATATTTCAAAATTAATACGGAAAACTATAATACACTTACATATATATGACTGTATCATATACATGATGCATAATGCATTTAAAGCGTAACTTGTCATTTAGAAAATGTAATTATATATTCAAATATATGTATATATACAGTCCTCAAAACAAAACAAAGCTATTTGGCTCAGATGACAAGATAAATATTTACAGCAAAAAACAGTATGAAAAAACAAAATGTGTCTTTAACATTTTTATGTAAACACCTGACGAGCACTATACTCAGGAAACGTTTCATGTCGCAAAATCATATTTTAGAATAAACTTAGCTAACACACTATTTTCAACTTATGTTTTGTAAATAGCGATAGAAGACATAGTCAATATATAAATGAACACCAAAAACAACAATGCTTTACCGTTTTACAGTTTATCCGAAGTAGTTTACGCTGCTGTTTATATCGCATCCAATAATGTAACTGTTTTGTCGTATACAATGCCCAATAACGAAGGACATCATAGACACGTCATCCTAACATTTACATATGTTGTACAAATATATACAATATATGTGAGTGTGTGTGCGCGAGCGTGTGTGTGTGTGTGTGCCTACGCGGTTGCGTGCATGTGTGTGTGTGTATCAAACTGTTGACAATTGACATTTCTTTTTCCATAAGTGTATTATTGACAATATCCCACAAGTTGCTTTTCGTTTGAACAAGTCAACTGAACTGGAATCGCAACCTGTAAATAAGATTATACAAAATCTCTATTTACGTAATAACTATTAACGCTGACTGTATTGATAGTACAACAACATGCGCTATTCCTTTATTGGCATTAAAGCTCCTTTCATTTTAAAATGTAATTCATTGCACTATTATATAATTAGTAATGCTCCGCGAAAAACTATATGTTCCCAGCATAGCTTCAATATATCTCTGACACAATAACAGACAAGATTTGTCGACATTACAATTTAATATAAAGGATTATCATTATTGTTCCATTTTTCTTTCAGGAAATGAACCTAGCGGACTTAAAATAAGGCTTGGACGTTTGTTAGAAATCCGTGTACGATTGTTTCGTCAACGTTTCCTCAAAGCGAATATTATTTACTACCAAACATTACTAAAGGATGATGATAATGTTGCTGCTGCTGCTGCTGATGATGATGATGATGATCATGATGATAGTCGTGTTGGCAGTGGTGTTTATTAAACACATCTATTTATTAAGCTTTTTTTCTAAGCTGAATGTTATTCTATTAAATACCTATACCGAGGGTATAACACAATTGATAGTGTATCTTATATATAAAATAATTGCGTACACATTAATACCTTGAAATATCGTCATGTATATCAAGTATCAAGTGTATTAGAGAGTCAAGTTACGTTTGACATTATTAACTGTTGCTTTGGCAACCTTGTTTCTGGGGAGTTATACTCGGTTTTATGCTCGGTGTACGCGACGTTGTATTTATTCGATATTTTATCTCTTGCATTGCTACAATTTATCAACAGAGATGAGGCTTCTGTTTCTTCTCCGAACATACATTTCACTTGGGAAAAAATTTCATTTTGAACTATAATGATTCACTATTGTAAACAACGATATTTTATATGCAAAAAGTATGTTTAGATAATGCAGTCACATGACTGGCTATAAATTGAACAAAGCACAAAGAACACATATTTGTTGAACAAAATACATATGGTTGACTGTGTTTAGATGTATTAACATCAAACATTGACCACGTAAAGCAATTTTTGAGGCCATTTAATATTCTCCACTTTTTGCAGACATAACAATTAAAGTTTGATATATAAGATGGACATTAAAATTAAGAATATATACCATTACACGTTTGAACATGTAAGTGGATTTGAAACACTTTTCTCATTAGACTAATAACGTCCTCAAAGTACAATATAGTCGTTAGTGGAATGTACATATACAAAAATCGCACATTTGTTGTAGTATTGGTGCAACAAATTATAACAACAGTATTCCCTAAATTAGTAATATATTATCTTACTTTTAAAATATGACATATCCTCATACATTCACCGATATATTTATTAAAAAATACAGTCGGAATAAAACCACAATGCAAACGAAATTATGAACGTATATTCCCTAAGCTTGGTATAATCTTTTTTAGTAATTGACATGATTTAACTTACATTAAATTGTATGACTTACTGTCTACGGCCATAGTTGTGGTTATTACCGGATTCATTCGTATTGAGTGCAAAGCCTCTCGGTCATACACCCAAGGCTGTTTGGAATACAATGCCTTTAGAGAAACGCCAATGAAATGTATAGCTATTAATAAACGTTAGTACATTAATATGAAGAACGAGCGACTTCCATTGTTAGATTCGTTGTATACTTTTAAGTTGTATACTTTTGTATTTAAATTTGTTACATACTCGAATAAAATAGTAAAAACACAACTATTTTCCTTATCATAACAAACCGTGTTAGGTTACATAGTTGTGTACTGACAGTTTAACAAAGACAATGCTTTGTATAATTCCGTTGCGTCAAAGATTTGTTTGAATGCTTTCAACAATGAAAATACGAACATTGATTATTTCACATCTTTACAAATATCGTTTCCAGTTGAAATGCGAACTGTTATTACGATACTCTTGGGGACGATGATTTCTTTGAGGGCTTTTTATTGCATAAACATTAAATGATACTTAATCCATTAATCGTTTTAAGATGAACATAATGCAGATATTCTTGCCTTGGTTTAATTCTTCTGCGCTTCCATTGGATATAAAGTATTATGTTGTTCCGTTTATATGGTCATAACATAAATAGTTTTAACTTTGTTGCTGTTTTTTGTATTGTTAAATATCATGGTTGTATTGTTGCGTTGCAATAACCTTGATTATTGTTAATGAATAAATAGCGACACTTTTTAAGCCGGTCTGACATTCTTTGCATTGGTATTTCCAATGCAGTAAAAAAACATATTTGTGTTTGAGTTTTTGTTTGTGCTTTGTATGGCGAATCGCCGATTGTTTAATATCAGTAAAAGATCGTGGTGACTAGAAATATATTTGTGATGCAATTCGTGACAAAAGCCCACGCCTGCGTCATAAATATGATTTTCTGCAAATCCCGTATATCTACGGATGCAGCGATAAGTATTTACCTTAGTTTGTAACATAATGATAAAAAATAAAAAGCTCATAAGGGACTCCCTCATGCTTTCTACTATGGAATGTTCAGAAACCATACTTTTGTTCAATGTCTTAAAAACATGACAAATAGTTATAGTTACTTGTTATAATATGGATGCGATAATTGCATCAACAATAGATAAGCTGTTTTCCATTACCTAAGAGCCTGGTGCCCTTCCTGGACATCCCTCTGTACTTTACATCCGTTTACTTGAGAAACATACGATTAAAATCAGTTATTTGACATTTTATCGATCTCAGACACATGACTACCAAAACGTCCCACACACAAGATCTGATGTTCACCAATTTCCACCCACCTGAAAGAAAATATCGGACTGGAGACTGCCACGGTGGTGTCTTAGTCTACATTTAAAGAAATTTATCTTGCAAAGACGCACTGATCTCGAAGTCAGCCAGAACTTTAATATCAATGGCCAGGATCCTTACAACAAACAAAAACAGTATTGAAACCAATGCGGCCTCTACCAAAACATTAACAAACATTCACATTCAACTGTGCGTTTCTCTTCAAAAATTGACATAGTACTTACATCTGATCCTTACCTTATTCACTCATCGGGGATGGTACCCTGTCTTGAACAAAATATAAGATACAACGCGGCCTCTACCAAACCATTAACAACCAATCACATTAAACTGGGCGTTTCTCTTAGATACTTGACATCGTATTTACATCTGATCTTAACCTTATTCACTCATCGGGGATGGTATACACCTGTCTTAAATAAAATATAAGATAGTACTGCCCTATATTTCGTCTTACTAACCATCAGAAGGCACATGCACGCACATTTAAGCGCCATTTATGGCTTTTCGATCAGGGCAACTACGAAACGCTTAGCGAAGTTATTGCTAACATAGACTGGGACGCAAAGAAGCATAACGACCTTAATATCTATTCAACAATTTGACCGAGTACAAAATATCTACGGCGAAAAAAAATATTTCAAACAGACTTATAACAATTCGCCCTATTGAATCTCCCTGGATAACAACTCGCATAAAAAATCGCATTCGATTTCGTCGACGGTCGTTTCGCAAAGCCAAATACACAACCCTTGAACGAAACTTGTGTAAATTCAGGACTATGCGAAGTTGTTGCCGAACTGAGACGCACAAAATAATCAACCAAGAGAAGTTGGTTCAAAAGCTTCAATCAAAGCCAAATTCTAGACCATAGTGATCATGTTTGAAAATCTTTATTCGACCTAACACGAAATCATCTATACCATCACTTATCCATCAAAATTTAATTACTGAAGAAAACATGCTAAAGGCTACTGCCCTAAATAACTTCTTTACAGCACAGATCAAACGCTCCTTGACAAAACAGAAGCACCTAACGTAAGCTAGTTATCTACGTATCAACAATACGAAACTCGTAGTTCTCTCGGGGTTACCTTTAAACAAAGGTTCTGTCCCAGATTCAGTTAACATGTACAACCGCATCCTGAGAGAAATTTCAACCGAACTCTCTGTTCCTCTAAGTGATATTTTCAATACTTTCAAAACAAACATTATTAAAGTCAGTAGACTCATCTTACCCAGCCATTTATCATCATATCTCTTTGCTAAACCTACTTGGAAAGGTATTATAAAGGTTTAAAAGAATAGTATTTAAACGTACATTAAATTTGCTTAACAATCATCGGATCCTCTCCCCTTTACACTCTGGATATTCCCTGGTGACTCAACAATACAACTACTCATATTTATTTATAACTTCTTTACCGAGCCCATCGATTCTGGAAAAGAGATATGAGCTATATTGTGCGATATTAGCAAAGCATTCGACCGTGTATGGTATAAGGGATGGTTGTTTACGCTTACCAATATATGCAGAAGAGGCAGTCTTTTATCCTGGTTCAGATCTTACCTTATAAACCGCAAACAGAAGGACGTTCTCCCGAACGCAAATTTTAATTGGTCATTTATCAACGCTGTAGTACCCCTGGGCTCAATTCTAGGGCTTATTCTGTTTTTAATCTTCATAAATTATATTGTATATGATGGTAAAGCAAACATCAGGTTACTTTCCGACAACACTAGCCTTCATGTTGTATTCCACAATCCAGGCAACGCTGCAGACACACTTAAACCCGATCTCGAAATAATTAACAAATTAATTAAAACATGGCCGTCTGCTTTAAGGTAGCGCGCCCATAATGGGAACCTATCCAAATATAATCTAATGTATTAGTTTCTTAATCAGCATCATTGCACTAAACTACATGCACATTTTAAGTAGGCTTTCCGTGCTATAAAAAATTATACTGATTTTCTTTTCAAAACCACCCCCACATTCCATAATTCATCCAGATTTCCAAATATTGGCATGCAGTTGGTGTGTACAGATGCAGTAAAGATGTTTAAAGATTAAACAACATGAAATAAGTATTCTTTTACAGACATTTACTTTTTATAACTTGTTATCTATGGAAGAGCGCCATGAAATGGAAGTGGTTTCAGCCAAGTAGAAATTGGGTTTGTTAAACACAAAGTGTCATAAAATTGAAAATAGCATCATTTAAGTTATATTTTGAACTTAGTTTTTATAGATACACTTTATACTGCCAAAACACCAAGAAATAGACAGATTTACCGTTTACTTTTTGAAATAAAAAGAAAAATGCAACATGCATGATTCGTATTTTCAGCAGTAAATCACCAAATTTAGCCATAACGTTGTTTTAATTTTTAAAATTGAAGAGTGTGCATAACACTTGCAACATATTTAACAATAAACATAGCTTATATGCTATATTAAATCAAATTACGTTAGAAAAGAAATAAAACGCATCGCAAAAAAGTATGCGTTGTCGGCAGGATTCGAACCTGCGCGGGAAAATCCCAAGAAATTTCAGGTCTATCGCCTTAACCACACGGCCACGGCAACTTTATACAGGCTCTTTAATCTTCGAAGAAATCGCGGGAAATCATTATGGGTGCGCTTCTTTAATCCTAAGAAAACAGAGTCAATTATTATTTGTCGCAAGAAAAGCCCAACTCAACATTATTCTGTATGTATGAATAACGTCGCCTTTAGCGCAGTCACAAAACATAAACACCTACGGCACAACTTTACAAATGATCTTATATGGGACACCCATAATAAGTGCATTGTTTATAAGGCCTACACAAGAATAAACGTAATGATACGTTAAAATTTAATTCAGACCGTTCCTAATATGAAACCAAATACTTATCATGTGTACGTCCCTTGCTCGAATACGGAGATGTCATTTATGACAACTGCTAATTACAATAAAAAAGTGTGACTCTTTAATGTGAAATACTGTAATAAATTACTTAAGTGGTGTATTGCTGAAGGGCAATGGAAAGAAGAGTAATTACTCGTAATATATCTACAAGTAGACGCAAAATGAGGCCTGCGGATAACTTGAAATGAAATCTCAAGATTATGCCCAACCAATTAGCTCGCCTGCAATATATTTGAAGCTAAATTTACATCATAGTTAGTCATATGTACCATTTAAAAACATAACACAAACGTGATTTTTGTTCTTATAAAACATAATACTTTGAACATAAAACAATTAATAATCATTATTCGTCTAATAAAGCAATTAAATTCCAAATAATTAAAAATGTTTCCAAATTACAATTAAATACCTTTATGTTAAACGCATAAATAGTTTTACTTGAAACAATGCATAGTAAACATTATTATAACGAAGTGTAGTTATTAAGAAATAAATTCAGCGCGGATAGCGTAAATGTTTTTAAATAAATGTGTGTAATTGTATATGTGAATATATTTATAAAAAATGTGATATATGTTAGCATTTTAAATATATTCCAAATACAGTTTAAAAATACTGTAGTTTAAATAAATAATAGTGAGACGAAATTAAGAAATTAGCTACCTGAAATAAAATTCAATATGTAAAACCAACGTCTTTCAGAGTAAGCAATACGACGGCGTTACAACTACAACTAACCTGATTACCCAAATCTAACTCCAAATTAATTACGCACGAAAGGATTCGTTAATGAAGAAACACTACAAATATCAGAATATCTTGAAAATCTTGTTGTTTTGTCGCAGTTGTTCATGATATAATATGCGCAAATATGCAATGCGCACTAACATAGAACCATTGTAATACAACTTACAATATAACGCTCCGTTCCATTTCAAGAGTTTATTAATATTTATCACAGTTAAGTATAAATCTTCCGAGCTGTTATTCCGTTTCACACTGATTGAAGTCATGTACATTAAGCATTAAATTGTCGATAATATTATGCGAGGAGAATATCTACTGAGTTTCGCAAGCAAGTAACATGTTTTATTCAACTCCGCATTGAAAACAATACAAAGGACCTGTCAGATAACTAGTGTGATTTCAAGCAGCAAACAACTTGATAAATGAGATCTCGTTCAATTGAAAAAACACATAGATGATATATAATTTTCTTTTGCGCCGTACCATTAGGTTTTGCAAAACAGTATTAAAGTAACAATATGTTCGATTCCTGCATTTAAATGCGTTATATGCCTTATGGTCGACCGTGAGCCAAGAACATTTTGCACCCGCCCGGGGGAATTTTGTAGACCCTATTTTTTAAATCCTCTATTTCCCCCCGAGTCTAATGACACAGTCATTGCAAATGGCTAACAGGACGTTGCTGAGAAATTTGACTTTAAAATACATGCGTGCACAACGTTTTTTTTATTATATATTTTTGTTTAGGTTACCTTACATACACAATGCAAACATGTAAAGAAAACAGCTTATCTTAGTATCCCTTAATTAAAAAACGTGTTACATATCAAAACCTTCCTCTTATGTTATATAATGATATTTTCGAGCAAACATTTGAGTGACACATATATATAGGATCTGGCACGAGTTGTCATATCATACCATATTTTATTAAACGAGTTCAGGAATTGTGTTAGAAAGCGAGCCTTTGTCTGGAACAACCTCAGTTATCAGTCCTTCATGGCTTGTAAGCAGACAGCATCGTGTATCAGGACAAAATAAAATTTTCGATCCTAAAGTTGTTCTGCATATTTGTAAATGCTCCATTGTTCAAATAATAATTTTAGAAGCTGTATTTGTTAAACTCGTGTGAAAAAAACTTGTCCAGTCCTTGCGCGTTTTCGGTTTTTGCACCTGACAATAGAAATGTTGGTGATGTAGCTCGACGTTTTCTTTCAAATGAGTTGACTGTAGTTTCATGATAAGTATCTGTGATAGAATCACAACCACACTTTGGAAGATGACCAAAAACCATCTTGGCTTTTTCTTCAAAGATATCAGGGACTGAAACTAGGTTGTATAGTACTGCGTTGCCATCAATGGCACTGGCAACATCAACAGCTGTTTCCAAAGACCAAGGTACTGGAGACAGTGGATAAGAAAGTGTCCGTTCAAGATCAATTTCATTCTGAATCAAAAGAAGGATCAATTGTGCAAATAGGTGGCGTTCAGCTTTAACTTAAACCAGATTGTTACTTGATCTTCTAATTGTCTTACTCACTTCTGATGTAGCAAATGTCTTAAGTTTGTTTTGCCTAATAGGATCATGAAATAATACATGTGTTTCATTGAGACAACCAGTGATAAAGGCTTCGATAGCAGAACGACCATTATCTACTGCCTTAAGAATGTTGGCAGCTGATTCAGGTTCAGCAGGAACACCAGATGAAAAACAATACAACTCAACTATTCCATTCTCCACATGAAATGGGTTAGGAAAATGTTTTGACAGTTAATCTTTTAGTTTATAGGCATTATATGTTTCATTGTATACAGAAGGGTGGTGTCGAGAATGTAGCTACGGTATCTTGCCTTCATCATTGTGGGCCGTTACTCATTATGTCCTAGTATAATAAGTATAATATGCTCTTCAACATAATAACATATGTCCTTGAAAGCTTCAGTGTGAAATGGTTAATTTTTGCTTCTGATGCAGGCATTATGGTACATTGCTTCACGGGCAATAACGTCTTGAACCTGAACTTAACAAGTTATCCGTTTATCAGACGTTTGAATCGATGCTAGCTTAATTGATTCTCCAGCAAATTTTCTAACACGTTTTGTTAAATTTTGCTTGCAGCCCTTTAACCTTGATAACAATTTTGTCACAATAAATGCAACCATCAACTGCAAACAAAACAGAGCTACTGGTAGCCTCTAATCACGCCCGTAATTTGATGTAGAGGTCTGATTTTCATCATCATCAGGTAAAAATGTACCCGCAATGGAGGATGCCTTAGATTGGTGAGCAACTGGTAACATCGTGTGTGTATTCAATGTTTTTCAAAATCCAATTGTTCGGGCAGATTACTTGTAAAGTGTCCTGGTCTATGTTTTGAGGATTTATATGTCGACCTTGTTTTTGCAACATCTATGTTTTTAGACACTATAATCTGAATGAAACTCTTCCTTTCATGAACTTTGAAAATAAAAACAATACATATTTCCCCTTAAGTATCTTTTGGCTAGATTTAAAGTTCTATGATTGTTCTAGGTTAATAGGCTTTTCGATTATTAGTTTCTGAAAATTGACAATTTAGGTATTTCTAACACTTTACATGCATTATTACTATTCAAATACTATTACATTTCATTTTTAAAAGAAGCAATATTCCTAGAAACATAGATTTCTTTTATTTTAAAAATGTCTGAATTGAAAGTCATAATAAAGAATAAAATAATAGCAAGGATTTCATTTATTCTAGTAGAATTACTCTTCTGATTGTATATAATTCGCTCGCAAGATTAATTATATATATAACACCACTCTTTAATATTGTTCTTGTACATTTGTAATAGTATATTATTTTAATATTTTCACAAAAGACTCACATTATTGTCAAAATAAAGCGGTGTTTCATATTGTACATAATATTTTGCTCGTCTCTTATTCTAAGCTTAAATGAAAGTTTCTATGAAATCTGTACTATTTAAAAGAGAAACAGCAATGACATTTTCTTGGATAAAAAACCTGAGCTATATAAATGTAAACATAATAATAACCCTTTTAACAAATTGATCCAATTGAACAAATAGATCAACACCAGCCTGAGGTGTGCTCAAATTACTTGCAGTCCAAGCAGTACAAACCCTGCAGCATGAACACCTTACTTGATAGAACATCATATCGCGGCTTAATAATAACTCATTTTTGAAACAAACATTTAGATGTATTTGTCACTTACCAAAACAGATCAAATAATGTAGAAATAAATTCCACTTACCTTGTCATGACATTTTAAAAGTCAAAACTTTGGTTTCGTCTGTAGAAATGCAATACAATGACTGGATCAAAACAAAGGGTCGTAACTGTTCATAAAAAAAGTTGATATTTACAATTTGTGTGTATCAAATATACACTATGTAGGTAGATTTAGCATTCACAATCTTTTAATTCGATAGAATAGCATGGGGCAACAGTTATTTAGCAACACTATTGCTTTAAAATAATAACTAGCAGCAGTATTGCAAATTGGAAAGAGTAAAAACGCAATATAAGGGATATGTGTTTCAAAGTCCCATAACTCTGTTTAGCCCCAACAGAATTGTGCAAACGTTTGTCAGGGAATTTAAACTAAGTAGAGGGGTAGGCAAACATAACCTTGAACATTCAGCCTAGTGGGGAGCAGGGTCATATGCACCTCAAGGTCTATGTTCAGATGGGTTGCTAATAAACAATTTTGATTTTGCTTAACACTTGGCAGAAAGGTTTAAGAGTGTATGCAATTTATTATGTAGAAGCTCATGTAGTTTTAAATTATGATGCATGTAATAAAATATTATTGCATATGATCGTTGCTATTACATCAACACATGAACGTAAAAGAAACATAATCACTTTCCGATAATGTAACACATTCACAACGCATTAGCTGAAACATATAACAAAGCATGCAACGCCATATAATTATCATTCGGTAAAGAATATGACACACGACGAGAAAGCAAACAAGAAACATTTTTAAAAAGATATACGGCGTTGATCGTGGTCGGTGTTTATGAATGATCAAAAGTTATATCTATGACATCAAAAATAGCGAATGCCTTTTTTCTGTGCAGTTCTTAGCTGCACCACACAAACATAAGTTACTGGGTGTTGCGCCAGATTTCGTGTCTTATTTCGCTTTATTAGATATTATTACTCAGATATTTATATTTACAAAATAAAAAAAAACATTTACCGTCTGTGTCATCTTAGCACTAATCTCAGCTCCCCATGAACCGTGCCTCATGTTTCATGTGCCTGGACAAATGTGTTAATTCATGTATGTAATACGATTGTATTTAATCTGATATAATGGTATGTCACTGTATTGTTGCTTTGCTTTTCAACAAATCTATTTTTTAACATGGACATTCTAACTAAATGGGTTTAATACTAACAAAGGTAAATTGAACGAAACAATCAAACAGTATTTACATTACACTTGGAATTAGATGCGTAGTGAATGAATTGTGTATACCCTTTGTCAATGTGGAATGCTGTTATGCACATTATTTCAACAAAAAATCTTTTTCGTGTCAAGAGTAAGCATGCATACGTGATTAATCTTTGAGATTAATTAATGTTCAGCACTTAAAGACGTATGCCTGATAGCGACCTTGAATGACATTTTTATTCAATCAGAATAGGCTTTATAAAGATATTCATACTTGGTAGTTATAATTATATCACATAACATTCAAATTACTTACTGAATGTTCAAGTTGCTGTCGTGCATGTATTATAAAATATGTTCTTAAAATTCAATACTGTATATTATGTTGATGGTTGGTGTACTATACTATTTTTTAATATATGTCAATATAAAGAAGTGGAACTCCAGCTGCTGCAGCAGTATTACATTCTCATTATAAACACTTAGTTGGTCCTTTATTTCAGGCAAGTGGCCAATGGCCAAAACAGTACGAAACAGCACAATACTAAACAACATACACACATAGAAGAATATGTCATCGCCTTGGAAACGTTTTTAAATTGAATTACCATTAAATTACTCAACGGTAGGAAGCAAACCAGAGCAACAGAGTAACTACTTTTTGAGGAACGATGAAATGAAATTACGAACAAGTGTGAACTACATGCCTTCTTTTTAGAAAAAGTTGAAAGAATATAGCATCATATAGTTAATATTTCAGATCATCATTGTGCAACCAAGTTCTTTGATAATACATGTTTGCTTCAGGCAAACTTTTCCAGTTAAATACCCTTATAACTGAAATGTGTATTACCAATTCCGATTAAAGTTATTTACAATGTTTAGAAAATCATTAAGACTGCCGTTATAGGAGAAACACGCGCGTCACAGTCGCGCTATGGTTATATCAACAAATGAACTTTTGTTCAACCTTATCTGTGCATTGTTTAAAAAAAGTATTGAAAAAATATCCCCCCCCAAGTCTGCAATATATTTTCATGGTTGTTGTGTCATGTTTAACATGATAGTAGTACTTTTCGGAATAAGTAAACTGTATTGTGTTAGAAATGTAAGGAAGATTTAATTTTAAAGTTTTGGAATGGCCCTTGCTGTTTTCGACAGTTGTCAAAATAGAACGTATATACAGTTTTCCTCGCTTTCGTGTAGAAAAAGGTATAGAACATTTTAAAAAGATATTTCATGAGAAAAGGAAGAAGCAAAACCAAATACTCCCATGTATACGGCTTCGCGAGGGTAAGTTCCAGTTTGTATATCAGTACTATTAAAGTGAAAGAAACCGTACTCGTATCCGTTAAAGTCTCTCATATGAAAACAAACTGCAGTAAACAGATACTTATGAAGTTGGATTATCTGAAAATAAAGGGTTTAACGTAAGTAATGAATCAATATATTATAATTAACCGAGATTGCATTGCCTATCAAATAAATAGAGTCGATTTTTAAATTTTATTTATGCACAAAATATAACATAGAGGCAAAACAATACACGCCATTTAATGATAAGTATTACGAAAGTTTACAAAAAAAGTATTAACTCACTAGAAATCTAATCAAAACAATATTCAACAGAATTGAGAATGCCTGAGGCTTATGATGTCTCTCTTTCTCTCCCTCTATCTCTGTCTGCTGTCAGATACATGCGTTGTTACGGTGAAAACTAATAACACTTACAATATGATTGTCAAATGAAAATAATAAACTACTGAAAATATAATAATAATACAAAACAAAACGATTTGAAACGATATGATACAGACTATTAATTAATGTACATAGTAATACAAAACAATCAATTATTAGAAAGTTTACAGCAAAAGGAACTTATAAAATTGAACAAACAGAACTCTTAAGCTATTGCATAGGTTCGGCACATTTTGCAAGGTATAAAGATGTTATAATGTATTCATAAGTTTAGTGGGTGCAAAACAATAAACTGTTGCGGAAAGGAAACCTCGGCGGTTGTAGTATATTCCTATAGGTAAGGTAAAATTAGATTTGGCAGACCGAAGGGAAGCTGATTCAAAACGATTGGTTGGCAATCGGACAAAGTTTCTTAAAGTATGACTCTTATATAAATAAAAGTAGGGAGAGTACAATAAAATATGTAAATTCGATTTCTCCACCATCACAGTACGAATTTTCTATGTTTTGTGCATTCATTTTAATTTACCATTTTAAGCAGTTAAAAGACAATTGTTTGAAAGCAGGAAGAGGATATACCGCTCCAACTGAATTTGGTAAAATTTTTTATGTTAAAGAGGACATGGCAAAGAAAGGACCAAGAAGAGAACTGCATCAAAACAAGTATGTTCGATAAATTAACCAGAACCTAACAGAGTAGTTTTTTTTTACCTTAACATATCCAGTTCATCGTCTTTTACATACAAAAACAATATAAAAATGCGTTTAATCTACATAAAAACCGTATATCATATTGAAGATTATCATTTTAAATTGACATGAAATGCACATGTTAATGCGAGAATGACATATGAGTGAGGTTTACATATGCATAGTGGCGACACAATGCAAAACGTATTTTTACAAAAATATATTATTCTATACTTTTTTTCTCTGTGAAAAATATACTGAATATATACATCTTAATTCCTTGTATGTTAAAGCTTTTAAAAACAATATAGCCAGTATTTTAATTTTTTAAACTTGCTTTGAAATTGTAAGAACATTTATAAACTTGGCCATATTTTGAGGGCCGTTATAATAATTATAAATTAATATTAATAGTCTCTTATATTAGCAAAGTATGGGCATCTAAAAACAAAGTGATTCTCATCCTTGTGTTTATTTAGTTTTCATAAGGGACATTTTCGTTGATATTGCACATATTCTGATTTGCTGGTGTAATTTTTATCAATACAATTACACTGATAATGTTTGGTCAAAATATATGTAATTAAATACCGGTTTAATTGATCAGACGAGTGTTCACTGAGTCGGAGAATAGATCTGTTTAAGTGTACAAGTTAAGAATGGTTAGGAATGAGCCGCGATTTTGATGCTCTATTGAACGCGTTTTGCTTTTAATCTATCTCCATAATAACACGATGCGTTTAAGAATACAATTTCTTTGTTTACGGTAAATATTAAACTGTCCTAAGATATACATGTATGTCTTTATTTTTACGGGGAATCGGATTATAGCGAGAATGAATTTGCTGACATGTGTATAGGTAATAGTCTTTACGAAATTAACGATGGACTATCTCTATCTTATCCTCTTTGATCAAGATTGAAAAGTACTAAGTCACATTAATTAAAAAAGTTTCTTTTATGTCACAGCTTTATTTAACTTTTATCCCCATATATATTGTTCTTTAAATTATATTTTTATTCGTGCGATGTACACACAGTGACAAGATGCGTTAATGGTATACTTTTGTCGGAATGCATTTTTTCTACAATTGACCCCTCACCTGAATGAAATTGCACCGCTTTTTTAAAATGTTTATATACTCACTTAATAGACATCGCAATGTCGCTTTAATCTACTAGTTCGTTGTTTACGTTTATCGCGCTGTACATACTGCATACATACAAAACTGACTTAATACATTCATCTTAACGAGATGTCTTCAGACGTTCATTTGTAGCGCTCAGAATCATTATGCTTTATGGTAATGCCAGTATAGATCTGAAGTAATGGATATCCGGAATATACGTATCAAACAGTTTGTTTCGTGCTATATTAGCTTGTTATTGTCATTGTTACAGGTGCAATGACAGAGGAGCATATGTTCGTTATATTCTTATAAGTTTTTCCATTCTTTCACACAATTTGTAAACGAGAGATGACTATATTCATTTCGCCAATAGTATGCATTGTTGCCATTTAACAAAGCTTATTATCAATATTGATGGAACGCAAGACACTAACATAAATATTTTGAATATCTATTAAGATATACTAACTCTTATGCTTATATGACGATGGTTTTGCGACTCTAATGTCGCACAGCTAAAGTTTTGTTTTTGCTGTTCATTAGGGTTTGTAAAATTTGAGTCGCTGTCAACTGCTGTCGTTTCTGAACGAAAAATAAGCAATTTACTGTCAATATGTTTTCAATGCACATGCATAAGGTACAGAACATATGTTTTTTAAAAAGGATCGAATATTAATTAACATAAATTATAATGAACATACCAAAATATGTAATAAGGTGTGCATGCTTACATACAATATACATATTCAATATGAATATAAGACGTTTGCAGGTTGGTTATGAAAAAACATATACGTTTTACATATATCGAGCTTAAACTGGTTATATTTAAATAATTGTATATGGAGAAATTGTTTTTAGTTTTGCATTAATTAAATTAAAGAAAAACAAACCATGTATCAGCAATTATTTTACTTTTTTACAATAAAAATAATCATATTCATTTTAATAACATTTGAAATTCAGATGCAAATGCCAGTTGTAGTTGTCCTGGAATCTACATGTTGTCCAGCTGAAACGCTGTATTCGGGTGCAGATGATTGGGACTGGTATTCCCGTTGTGACGTAATTCGAGATTTGTTCTATTTCCAGCGTTTCCGTGCTGTATTTTTTGCGAATGACAAGGGGTTTCTTCCGGGTTTTGTGATGGATTGTCGAATCGAGTTCTCGTGTAATTGCTTTGTGCCCGATTTGAGTCGTTCACTCGGGAACTTTTACAACAAATAACCAGACGAATAACTTCCTTTCTGAATTTGGTTCCACTGAGACAATATAGAAAGAAGTTTATGGAATTGTTAGTATACATAAACATATTAACAACTGCCCACCAGAATTCAAGGCCCGCCAGTGTAGCATTATCTGCGCCCTCGATCCAGTCCGCATACCCGATGTTATATATACTTACTGGCGAAGTGCTCACAAGGAAAACGGTATTTAGCGTGAAGAGCATTGCTGTCATAGAGGATTGTTTTCCATTACGAGTTCCCTGTTGCGGGTCACGTGATCGCGATGGCTGCGCAGGTGCAACAGTCGATTTACTTTTCTTCTTACTTTGTAATACTTTGAACGCTATCAACGCGTTTCCTATCACTATTACTGAAAAGGGGATCGCGCAGAACATGCATAAGTCAATCCACGGCCAAACCTTGTTAAAAAAATCCTTGTAGCTTTGATCGATTTCTATGCACATAACAATTTTATTCGTGTTTTCGTCGATTTTGAACACCATGCCGTATAACATATGCGAATTTATAGCCAATATGAACACGCCTACTGCTATTAGAAAGACAACGGCATTTCTTTGTGTACATACGGTCTTAGCACGATGCGGCAGCCAAGCAGAAACCATTCGTTCCAACGTCACAATGATAAGAATCCAGGCGGAAAAATCCAGAGAACTATACACCAGCCACATGTTAATCTTACATCCCGCTTCGCTGACATGTCGAACATCTGTTTTGAACAAAAATACCAACCACTGCCTTAGGGGACCTGAATACAATACTAATAAGTCCGAACACGCCAGGACTGTCAACACAAGTGCCGTAGTGGAGACGCGGATGGAGCGACGAGTGAGGACCAGGATCGAGAGACTGTTTCCGATGGTTCCCAGCAAGATGAGTATAGGTGGCACTATCTTCCAGATGAGGATACTCGCCTTGTAAAGACCGAGCTGCTCATAAGTGTCACCCTCGCTTTGGTTCGACATTTGGGGTATCTTAGATATATTACTAGGACTAAACAAGTTGCTATATTAAATGTATTCTCTACTTCGATGTGTGCGTTCCATTATTGTTTGTAATGCCGTTAACACCAGTTTACAATTCCGGTTAAGAGTATGTCGATCCGTTCGACCAATGTTAACAATATTCTATTCATTAAATGTATTGTGTTGGTTTTCTTATACAGACAAGCATCTTGTAAATTGAATATTATTCACGAAGTGCATATATCTCCATCACCACATCGGTGAAAACAATGAGAGACGTTCGTAATCGAACTGATGCTTAAACAGAGCATTCAAGTAATGTAATTGTCTGGAAAATGCACAATCGTTTATGTAACTCTATTTAAACCGTTTGAACTGTCTCCGTCGAATATTGTAAAAATTACAATATGTCGTTTGCGGCAATTATCTGCAATTGAGAGCACATTATAATTTGTAATTATGTCTTGCAAAACGAATAAAAGTTTCCGTCTGCAATTTATTGTACAATATAAAAATCTGGACATTTAACATAATGTTTCATATTTAAATGTTTTGTCCACTTAATTACTAGGCAGCATTTTTAACTAATAGTGCACAGTTTCGTGTAATAAGAAGTAGAAATCACATAAAAATAATCATTTCCAAAATCTTTATTTAATAGAAATTATATTTCGAAAAATAAGATTGCATGCGGTAAAATATAATTACTATTTTAACTGATAGACTGTTTATGCAGTTGCAAAACTGTTCATAAAACGTTGATGGAATAATGATAAATAACTGTAATATACTTCAATACATTGATTAATTATAAACCAAAGTGCGATGTGCTTAAAATCGTTAATATCAATTTCTCATACTACCTCATATTACTTATTGACAGTATTGTATTGATAAATGGCGTCTTGGACAGTTAGCATGGTTTTAAGTGTGACTATCACTTCGCAATATTGCTTACTGAGTATATGTATATAAGGCTAAAACATATACCCTTACCAGATTATATATAAATTAACACAATATCAATGCTTGCGCCAATGGTCTGCGAACGGTAAAATGTTATCAAAGTCTTGCATTTGCAGCATTTTATTTTTGTCTTAAATATTCGGCCTTAACACACATTAATATATAGGGGCCTAAAATAACGTAATTGCAAACGCAGCCATGGCGTATGAATTTACGTCACGTAGATAACGTCATTCGCAAATGTCAGCGCTGATTTAAAGTAGTATTGGCAATTCGACCTTATGGCTTTGGCCAATTACAAATTAACACAGACCAATTGTAAAGACAGGTAATTATACACAATCATACAATATAAAGATTTTAAGTTGAACAACTATGGCAATTAAAACAAATAAAAATTTTGACAAGGAAATCATATAATATGATCTAGAAGACAAACATATTTGACCACCACTGTGGTCAAAAATCAGTTTTAGCCGCGCTCGTTCGCACAGGCTAATCAGGGACGACACCTTTAGCCTAAACTTGATTTTTGCTATGAAGAGAATTTTTAACAAAAACATACCATAACAGCGGAAAGCGTCGTCCATGGTTAGTCTGTGCGGACTGCACAGGCTAATATAGGACGACGCTGTATACACATGCATTAAACCCCCTTTTCACAGAGCACGACTAATATAAAATAATACATATATAGGAATATGTTATATTTTCCATTATCTTATTACCGATATCATTATGGGAAAACTGATCCAACCCATAGTTTGGTTGGATATATTGTATGCTATTGACATAGAGAATACTAGGTTAGCGTTGAATACAGAGAAGTTTATGTTGCGAGGCTTAGAACGCCGGAAGCGCGAGCCTTGGCGAGCGCTTTCGGTGTTCGAGCCGAGCAACATAAACTTCTCTGTATTCAACGCTAATCCTAGTATTCTATTTATCCCATTTGAATTTTTCAACGTGACGATTAACATAAATAGATCTAATAACCTTAGCAATAATTTTAATTCAGTCATAAAAGCGCTTAAAATCTAACAAATGTAACCATGCGTAGTGATATACATGTATTTGTTCTGGTACGCAAAATAGTCTTTAAAAAATTCACACACAAACTGTAAAACAAGTAAAAATATCACCATATGCCTACATTCAATTTTACGCAGTATGCGAATTTTAACACATTACGACCGCGAAAAGAAGATTTTACTTTACTATAATTCATTTTATTTTCGAAAGAAAATGATCACAATCCAATATGGCGGCGATTGCTCCTGACAAAATGCTGTCGATGTCAACATACATGTACACCATCGACGACCTAGTTCTGGCTACCATAACTTTAAATATCGCTTTTTATGATTTTTGACTGGCGCGACTTTGTACAGCTCTGACAATACTAAATAAACTGTACGCTGAAGTTTCTTTAGCTATCGACGACCTTGACAATTTTGACGAGTAAACAGACCATTGCAGCGACTGACACTTTATTTGACAAAATATACAGGGCAATACGTTTTCCGACTTCGGACGACAAATTTAAGGACGCGCAGAACGTGTTTTTTATATAATGTTATGGGTATGCCGTGTGTGATCCGATGGATCAATGGCGCCCATGTTAAAATCATTTCCCCGAGAACAGGAAACGACACAAGTACAAACAAAAATCAAAACACGTAAGAACTAGTATCTTACCTTTAATTATCCTTTAAAATCCATCTATTATCCATTTAACTCAATAATTGACGATTTTGCATCTAGGGTCTTTAATAATTATTTTAGCATACTTAAATAAAGACCCCTATACCATTCTATCACTTTATAAATTCAAATGAGTTTATGAACGCGATAAACTTTCTTCTTCGTCACACGCTACGTCATGTACTCTACATTACTGCTGTTCAAATGAACCGGAGCAGTTTATCTAATAATAGCCGTTGGTAAACTCGGTTGCATTTGCAGATTTCTGCATACAAACATAATTATGTTTAAACTTGCACAATGTTTTATTTATCTATGGTAAATGCCCTTATTGTACGAAAAAATAATTTAATATATAAATAAGCAAAGAATGGAAAACATTCCAGTGCACAACAGATAAATGAGTAGAAAATACCCGTGTACAAAATGGGACGTTCCCAATTCCAGTGTGGTGCTATTTTTACCATCTTATACTTTACACAGCTCTATGCTTAACTTGAATTAAATAGGAAAGCAAACATAGCAGATTATTCATGAACTGTGCGATATGTGTATGGCTTGTTGTACATTCTTAATATTTAAGTTAAATGTCAAAAGTAGATCTATATGCTTGGTTATAAACAATGCACATTACACGAAATTAGTCAAATGTGATCAATTGACAATTCAGATATGTCGACATACAGTACATGTAGAAAACATGTGAAATAAGTCGCGTTTATAATGAATCGTCAAAAAATGGGGAAAATGACGCAATAAGTATGTCATTTTATGACGCCATCAATCAGCTGATTCATTAAACGGATGGCGAAAAATTATAACATATGACTAGATTTAAAGGTTGAAGGTCGTATAATTTTGAAGCTTAAGTTTTGTCGACTTTGTTTCTTATGAAAAATCATTCAGTGGTAAAGTAAATATAAATAAAAAAATTAACAAAACAAAAATCGTGTAATTTGTTATTTTATTTCAACATTTCTTTTGGTGAATGTGTCATATATATTTTTTTTCTGCAAAATATGCACATTTTCTTCTAATGGGTGACCTTAAAATTCGATCAATGAACCAAACAATAGCGACCTAATTTTAGCGCATATCGCATGACGTCATTTAAAAAGTAGTCCGTGCACGCGACAGGTATATTCCACAGTGTTGAATACAAGCAAGTATATTCCACAACGTGTTATACCGTCAATGTCGCGGTGAAAATGGGATAAAAGTTAATCATTGGCTTGGTGCACTATTATTGAATTTGTATTTTTGACGAAGGGTTAATACTTACATTAATGTTTTTGCCGTTTTTCTTCTAGACACCAGATTTGGAATAGAGCCTGGAAAAACAATTAGGGCAAAAATTAATATATCATTCGACCGAGATAAAAGGACTGACCTAAAACGCTTTAAAAAATAACAACGCACAAGTTCGAATTGGATAATGAAAATAAACACGGGGATACTATAGCAAACATAATTAAGGTGCGCATCGATAAAGCTCAGTTTATAAAGTATATGCCTGTTTGATTATTTTAATATATATTTTTTGTTTATTGGACTTGTGTTTTAATTCCGAATTGATAAAGTATATTTTGCGTAATAAATAATTATGCGCAATTCTTCTGTATATTTTTCTTATGAATTTATTTTTATTTTGTTTATTTCGTTTAATAATAGATTAATTGTTCATGGTATGTACTTTTAGCTTTATATTTATTAGGATGCGTATCAGCATATCAAATTTTTTTATAATATTTTATTATTTTTCAAAAAACAACAAATTTTGGCCGATGGTCTGTTTCCTTAAAGGTATCTCTTCTAGCATTGCCAGTACAAACACCAGTCTAATAAACCCAATCGCCTTTGTCAGTCGCCTTATGGTCGCATGTCAAACAGTTTTCTGTGTGGTGTTCCAGACGTTCTCATTAATTATTGACAAACACATATTGAAAATATAACAGTTGTTTATAATTGCTCAATTATTTGACGCTGGATTCGAACCTTCTACTTTAAAAAAGGTGCTCGTTACTCGTAGCCCGATTATGTACCACGGCATAAGCAATATCATTTGATTGAATGTAAAATCTTTATGAACAATTCGTTTGGAATCGATATGTCACATAATCAATTGTGCTTTATGCGTTACCGAGAGAAATCGCCCATGAAGTTTATATTTTATTTAAATGTTACTGTGAAAACATGTATTGTAGGCGATAACCTTCGTTAGATTTGCACATATATGTTATGCTTCTGTATTTAATTCGTTAGGAACTCGAAGACGGAACAGATAAGTGACAACATACGATATATAAATACAACAGCTGTAAAGATTTTGTTGCATGCTTATTATGTATTTGCTTAAAACTGTTATATATGTCATCATACTTTTACTATAAGGTAACGCGTTGACTATTTAAATGCTGTTTGTGTACATGTATCATGGGCGTTTGATTTAAAAGTATTATCATTTATTGGAGGTGATATATTGATAAATACAAACATTGGATCTAATAAGCTCCAGTAAAAAAATTAAATTAAAGAAAGAAAAAAAGTAACCCTCAATTGGGCTCGAACCACTGACCTCTTGAGTAAATGTCTAACGCGTATACAACTCGGCCATCCGTGCTCATACAATGAGTGGTGTATTTTATACATTATATAAGCAATCCTCGTTGTGTCATAAAATATAAAGACAACAACAGAACTGTCCAAATTATTCAACTGTTTCGCGTTGTAACGCTTTATAATTTTCAGGTTTTTAAATCATCAAAAGATGCATTATAATGGATATTTTAGAGAATGGTAAATGCTCAGTATTACTGTTTCCTCACAAATATCATAACTACAACGGAAATTTGCGAATCTGAAACAATTGTTTTTTAATTTTGTCAATTTACCAAAAAGAGAAAAGGTCCCTTTAACACTAGGCTGTATATGTTGCTAATAGACACCTATTCTGTCTTATGCTTGAGCACAAACATGTTAATTTGATTACTTAATGGCCTCTGCAAATGTGTGATTTGTGTTATACTTCATAACCCAAAACGAAATGACTTATATATAAGGAGTAGATGGATTTATTCAGGCACCTTATATTGCCTTTCGAAAAATACATGCAAGTGTTTATATGTATGATGTAACGTTTGTATATATATTTATGACGGGAAAGCAATCAACATGTACATGAAGTAACCATAAATTAATGCGCGTGTGTCAGTACCCAAAGTTTGAAACGATCAAAAGAATTAAAGTTATTTTTGTAACACATATAATCTTATTAGGTCCACCTTAAAAACGTTTAACACTGCCATTAATTCCAAGCATAAGTCGAGACATAAGTATAATCTTTAATTAGTAATGTAATCCCTTGTTATTTTATCGCAGACCAACGAAACATATTTTATATTTAATTGATTAATGAACTATTGCTTGCATGTCACAATGTTGCGTATAAGATACAGAGTTGCGTACGATTTTAACTATTGTAATTAATCGTTGATGCGCGTTATTACTTAGGAAAAGTATAATTGATACATCTGTTTATCAAACTTAACACATACGAGGTCTGAGTTTTGCTTGAAAGTTTGTCTCGTGTCTATACTTGCTGAAGTTTAATCCCAGCTAAATTTTGTATTAAGCTTTGTTATTTTTGTAATATTTTGTTACATGAAACAAGCCTGGTTAAGAGCTCATATAACTTAAACAGCAAAATATAAATATTATAAATAAAACATAGATAAACAATATATACATATTTTTATATGCTCACCAGGGTCTTTATACTTAAACCATTAAAGAAAATGTTATAGTATTATTAAAAAAACGTAATTTATATTCTATTGCATAACACAAACAAATGAAAAAATACATCACGCTTTAAGTATGTAAAATTGTATTGGTTGTAAAAGAAACATAACGATATATATAAATGAATCATTTCGAGAACATTTTAATTAAAAGACAAACATATCATTGTATATTCTTATATGTGTATCAATAAACTCATTATAAATAAGTATAATTTGTACACAATAACTAATAAAGTTCCCATTTGAAGTATATGTTCTTAATAAATAATGATACGAAATAGAAATACAAAAATTGATATATTAGCTTGGATGACAACATTAATTTTGAAAACAATGAACACAATAAAACATTCAAACATCGTTATTTGTTAAAAGCCTTTTTATATTTTGCTGTAAACAAATTACCTGATGTTTAGTCATAGCATCATATTCAGGAAAGTATCGTGTCGCATGAAAATATTAGGTAAACAACCAATAAACAAAAAAATAAACTAACTTTATGGTTTGCACGTAATATAGAAATTGTAATACGTGAAAAGTACAAATATATAACCAGACAACAATGCTGTACCATTAAAAACTGTATCCGATGAGATTGAAGCACCTTATGATAGCACAACCACAAATTTAGTTGCATGCGCATATAAAATGCGCAATATATTAAATGACTTCTATACACGTATTCATTATAGTTATAATCAACAATTAACACAACTTGCTCCGTTTCACAACTGAACAAAACGGTATAGGATAGATACTTATTTATTTTCTCAGATTTTATGTCGTTTTGCGTATGCGTCTATACCTCTGTAAATGAAGCTGTAAATTGCGAAAGTATTGTCATACAAGAATAATGTATTGACAATCCGCCGCAAGTTGCTTTACTTGTGAACAAGGCCGTCGCTGAAATGGAAAAATATACATTTGCAGATAATTAGTGTGATATAAAGTTACGTGGAGATGTACTAAAGCTGGCTGGATTAATAGTATAAACAAATGTGCTGATCTGTTAATGGTATAGGCGCTATTTATTTTTTAACTCAACCTAAAGGTCACAGCACTATAGAACAACCTCAAGACATGTTTTAAATAATGTTAAATTGACTTGTTTTTCCAGTTTTGTGTATTTTAGACATTGTATGTACATTCCATAATTGGATATATTTCAACATGGTAACTAGAGAGCTCAAGTATAGCACGAACATAATGTGAGAAACACGAGCTCGTGTTAAGTCTTGCAAGAAGGCCTTAATAATAAATGACATATATGTGATTATATTGCGCGATGCATTTTATTCTTTATATGAACGATATATGAGCGATCATCAAGATTAAAAATGGTTAACCAAAACAACAAGCAGTGTACCTTATTCCGTCGTTTTGGATTAGTAACTCGGTATACCTGCATCAATAATAATACTAATTAATAGTACTGTTATATATATTATAATCATATGTAATACGTAGCATAAGGCTATGTTTGACGAGTTGTTTGATCACTCCACGTTAGCGAACAATATTACAGCAATATAAACTTACATGTTTATTCCATACGAAAAATTACGAGTTAGTTTAAGGAAACAAATGGATAACATTACAGCGCCAAATGGTAACACAAACATGATGACAAATTACAAAAAAGTATGGACTGTTTCCTGTTGGTTTTGATTTGTAAAACATCTGTTGGGCTTTAAAATGGCCAATACTCAAATATTTCATGCACACATTTTGAACATAAATATTTTCTGTTGATGCAATTTAAACATTTCTACAACAAAACAGTGTAATGTTTGAAGAAAAATATTATTATAACGATATGTTTTTCAAAGATTTGTAAGATGATATAACAGTTTAAATATTGTTTGTAATTAACAATAAGCCGCGTGTATGTCCACAAAGCTTGATTTAATGGATTTGCTGTGGCACTAAATATTATTTGTCGAGTGAAATAAATCCATTATTATGTTGGGAGAAAATTATTGGAAGTAATCTGAATGATTGCATCAAAGTGATAAGTCTTTTACGGCTGAGGTAATGAACTTCTTTTTAAAACATCAATTAATTATTATCAATGCGAATGTTTTGTTTGTTCACTCTAGTTGAGAACGACATAGAACATGAATATTCTTTTCCGATGTTTTTTTCAAAATTAATATATTATGTCGATTTTTGCAAAGTCGCTTAATATTTATTGATATTGTATGACGCTGAAACAAATATTATGTATGTTCTTTCGAATGTTCCGCTTTAAGACTCGCGACGGAAGTTAGTTTATTCCATATATAGATAGGCGTATTGATATGTACTCAAACAAACAAAACAACGCAATTAGAAACAGAGCTGTTTTGTATTGCATTTCCAAACCATAGAAAACTGATATCCCTAACAATGCTCGCAACGGTTTGCAGAGTCTTCATTGATTGTAATTTTAACTAAATCGGGTCGGACAATCCTCGCTAAGGCTTGGAATTCTGTAACTGACTGGGGCGATATCAATTATCTAGGGATGATGAGCGAGACGATGGGGTGATTATTAGTGGTTTCTCTGACGGTTCAATATCATACCGTAAATTGCGTTAGCGTAACATAAATATAATTCAATACGTTAACGAGAAAACTCAATTATATTACCTTTGTTTAAAGACAAGAGTCCTGCCAACTTGGCATTGACTCGCAATGTATGCAGCCTTAAGAAATTAATAAGCTACAGTTTCAACAATGTAATAAAACTTAGCACATCTATATGAGTTAACAAATATATAAACATAAAAAAATGCCATGGATGTAGGTCATGTGATATTAGAAGAAGTGCAAACATATGTCACAACGTGAAACAAATGCACAGGTTCAAATTCATGTTGATAATATATAATATATGCACATTTAAAGGGACTGTCAACCACGAATGACGAAAAAAGAAAAGTTCTAAAATATCGTATTTTTTACAATTGTTAGTTTATATTGATTAAAATATCACGACTGGTATATTACATTACTTGAAAAAAGTTCAAATTTTCAATATATTCGGTAATACAATTTTGCGATGTGAAATCGAAAGTACGTCGCGAAATAACGATTTACACACTAGAAATAACGCAAGAAGATGGATCAATTTATATATAAAATATACACAATTTACAATTCGTCATTCGTGGTTGACGGTCCCTTTATTATCAAAGGAATATTATTAGTAGAATAAAGTGTTAGCTAGATCGATGGAAAGTATTGATCTCAATAATTATTTATGTTAAAAGCTAGTTTTATGAAAAAAGATCAAAGAAGTTAAATTGTCAACAAATTATCTCTTCTTTTAATAAAGGAACACAATTGGGTCGTACACATATAGAGAATTGTTTTTTCAATACGCAGCCCCTAAACTAAGTTTACACTATTGATGCGTTTAAGAACAGTAATGTATCGAATATGTGATATTAACATATATAATGCTTGTATAATAGTGTTTTTCGTGCAATTTTGTCAATAAAAAGGTAACCCTAAATGCTACAGACGTTAACGCAGATTAATGCATATAGTGAGTATAAGCATAACGAATATTCATACATTCCCACAAAAGTCCTTCCATTCCCATGTTCAACATTACAATATAATGTATGGAATTTCACTAGTATTAAATGGCATCAATTCAAACGTAACAGAAACAAGTATTTACTGGTATCTAGTAAAAGAAATAACATGTACATTGGGATTATGTCTCCTTAGTTAAATATGTCAATTGCATAGGTTTTGCCTTAGCTCGTACAATATATACATTAGCTTAAAAACATTTATGTCAGTATTTGGTAATTTTTGAATAAAAAATTAATATGATTATAGGTGCTACCTAGTTTACGGGCAAAAGCTTTTTAAGTTTTTTTGATAACCATGTATTTTTAATAAATATATGGACATGATTGTGTTTAAAATATTATAATTGTTGCAATAATTAAGTAATGCATCCACAAAAATCAATCTTAAAACGAGTTACATGTTCCTAGCTTAAAGATCTAGCATCATATATTTTTTTCTAGCCACAGGAATTTAAAGCTGATTCAGTGGCTGCGGTATAGTGGATGGGGTGTCTGCTAACTGGCTTAGTCACTGGGAGGTCTCTGTATTGATCCCTTAAGTGGGAGCATTCTTAAGATAACCCTAAAGACATACTATGGCCTACCATTTGGGTTGAAAGTCAAGAAGACCTACAAGGTAAAAAGATAAATGTACGTCGAAGTACAATAATTGTACGTCGACATACACATATAAAATACACTTCGAAGTATATATTTGTACGTCAAAGTACAATTTGTACTTCGACATACATATTTGTACTTCGACATACACATTTTCTGAACAGCCAATCAAAAAACTTGTCTCTTGAGCCGCTTTTCCTTCAGATTTATTCATTATAAATGTTTAAAATCTCTATTTTAATTGAGGACAAAATGAATAAATATATCAGAATGGCAAAAAAACCCACATAGAAGTTTCAAGTATTTAATGCATTGAAATAAATTATATACAAATTTGAAGAAGATTCAATTGTTACCTTTTTAAAATTAAAATTATTCAGCATATTGTGAGTATTAATTGATCATGCGGGGCGGAGTATCACGACCGTCCAGCGCATTACTGTGTAGGAAATTCCCAACGGTAACCAAACAGTTACCAAAAATTAAATGGATAAATAATGTATAATAACCTCCCCGTTGGTCGTTTTTTTGTGATAACCATAACTTGCATAAGTCAGAGGTTAATTCCGCCATGACAGGTCAATAAATACGCACAATATCTATGAGTTAGCGGTCGATAGTCGCACAATTTGGTATAAATAATAATAGTAATAATATTTAATAAATACGCACAACATCTATGAGTAAGCGGTCGATAGTCGCATAATTTGGTATAAATAATAATAATAATAATGTTTAAAGTCAAATATCTCTAAAAGCAACAGATGTAAGGTGTCTTCTGATTGGCTTATACTCAAGGGTCGGTGAAAATTGTACGTCGAAGTACATTTCTCGTTCTATCTAGTAGGTCTTGTAGACTTTCGACGTCATCGTACGTCATATAGACACTAAGTACTGGTCCTACCCAGCAAACATTTTGTTTCATCAAATGTCTCAATTTAACTTGACAGCTTGCTAAAGCAGTTGCATTTAGCATACAGTACACTGATTTAACATAATCAAAATCATGTGATGTGTCAAATCAATTTTGATTGACAAATTTGACAGGATTTATTTTAATCCAATAAGTTTTAGACTGTCAAATAAAATACACTACGTATTGAAAGCCATACCTGGAGCTTTCGTCTGTATACCACTGACTTCATCAGAAGAATGATTTCTACTGTTGGGAAACGTTAACACCGCTAATTGTCTTCTTATTTATTATCAATGGATAATTATGTGCAACAGCATAACAACATACTTGTTTCGCACTTAAAATATTTAATAAATACAGGTGTCTAGCAGGTTTCTATTTTTTTTTCGCAAACTATTGATAAATAGTTTAAATTTTGTCGCTACTAAAAACTAGCCATTTTGTAGCAATTCTTAAATCACAGTCTAAACTGCATACACTTAGCTCTATAGTTACAATTTGAATGCAAATATTAGAATGCATCATGTTATATCATCCATATTTTTTTAATTTAAACATTCAAATAACACATAACACAGTACATATATAAAAAGGTATGTGGTATTGTGTGGAGATACAAAACACTTCCCATCATTTATTTGCACATAAAATAATAGTTAGAAAATAAGTAATACTAAAACACTGTCATCAACCTACAGTACACGAATATTTACGTATATGAAATTACAAAGTGGTGTTATTTTATTACCTTTTACAAAATTAACAATGCTGGTTTTGTACTAGCCATAAAACATTTATCATGGATTAACAAGAAACAACCAATTTATTAATTACACAATATAAAGGAAATCATATTAATTGCATTATGCATTTACTAAACAAGCTATTTGCTACTGTTTAGAATTGCACTATCTTACTAAAAATGATCACAACAGGTACTTAGTGCTTTTACATACTTGTGGTAAGTTTTGTATTACTAGTTTGACATTTATTGGCAGACACTTGTCGATATACCGACTAAATTTGCATGGGAACTTTCATATTTTTTCAGCATAATTGCCTTCCCATTGTTAATTTAACAACCCTTTGACGTTGTTTGCACATCTGATCTTATTATACCATAGCTGATTTTTGTTTAAAGATAGACAGATATATAGACTTTTCAAAGTTCACACATGTTCCATCCAAGTCAACCAACAGAACTAATAAAGATCACCACAGATAATAACTGTGTGTATAGCTTGGAAACTTTGATAGTTCAGGAATCCCTCCTTTGTTGATTTCTGTTAACCAAAACTGTCAGTTTTGCTGGATAGAATGGCTTGTGTGATGCCCAGCTCTTGCCTTGGCAGAACAGCTTCTAAAGACGAAAAACCAACAAATATCTTAAAATCTGATCAATAATGCTTACAATTTATAAATTTCTTGTTTTTTGTTGATTTCGAATCTGGAAGATTTTTTACGTAAAATTGTGGCACGAAAATCCAAAGGTATCGGATTTTGTGGTTTTAGGCCTAAACTTATTATAGTGATATGTAACCTTTCGGGATATCGGTAAAGTGCGAGCAGACGAGGTGTAAATACGTTAAAAATTAAAGCTAAAAGACTAAAAAGTTAGATCGGAATATCTTAAAATTTTGTGAATAAATGTGTTTCTAATGGATAACAACGACAACTTACCAGAATATTGCTCATGATCACACGTACAACTTCTTTCTGAGAGCGAATGGAAAATGCGTCACGACTTCTGACAAATAAACAGTAGGGTGTAGTTATTGAATTACCGCGATAATACTGGAAGAATAGATATGACAACTATAATGTTTAAAACAAATAATTTTTTAACAAGCGTTTGTAGTTTGTCAGGATAATAATAACAATAAGATATCGAAAAGATCAAAGAAAATAAATTCGACAGAAATCTGAGATTCGGCAATATATTTCAGACGGATTATGTTCACGTAAATTGTGTTTGGTAAAGACTGTCACTATATGTAGTGAACCAGTCTTCGGCTTATACCCACTGAAGATGAGTATTCAGGGGAGATAATTGAGTAATGACCTAATTCTGGAACGGTTGCGAAGAAAAACAAATAATGCGAGAATATTTAGTGCGATTTGCTACACAATTATGATGTCATTGATATAATTTTTCCTGAGGTATGTATTTACATGTGATTTAGCATGTGTCAAAGTGTTTTTTATTTGATCAAGGTCATAAATAGCATCGCGAAAATATAAGTCGCGTGGCATATTTTTTTGAGACGCATGCATATGTCTTATGTAATTTTATGTCTAAATATCCATATGTATGAACGGTCAATGCCTGCTTCGCGGGCTTTTGCCCGTATTTTAAAAAGCATTAACTATATTTTTACAATACATTATTTCGTACATAACGATGTGAAAAAGTCACAATATTGGTGTGCAGTTTAGGATTTCCTCCTTTTTATCTTGTTGATGTTCTTTTTCATATCAATTTTCACCATTTTAGATAAGATATAAAAATTATTATAATCATTTCAAATAATTCGTAATAACACCTTAAATTTACTTATCAAAACAGCGAATGCGTGCCTCATTAGTAAACAAACAATGTAATACTTACACAAAGACATTCGTTATTCCTATTTAATCCTCTGTAAATGTAAAATGCTCTCTGTTCAGAGTTATGTCTTGCATTTGCAACTATTATTTGAGAAACGCTGCCTGTGGCTTATATCATATTTGAGTAAGAACGGTTGTTTACAGAATTTCGCATTTCCGCTCTCGCGAAACAAGATCCATTTTCATAATGATTAATTTCCGCTACAAACGGTATGATGTCATAAACTATTCCTCTTCAAGAGAACAATATTTAATTATGTTCTGTTTTCAATTAGCAAGTGTCATCTACAAAGACTTAAATAACCTGTTTAAAGTTATTTGTATATAAAAATGACAGAGTTGAGTTGTGTTCGTAGTATTGCGTCAATGTCATTGTGATATTGCTCAGGACATGCAAAGAAATAATAAAGAAAGGAGATTTGTGAACAGAAACATTTTATGTAATGATTCCTCTATATTTTTGAGAGCAAGGCTTTGTTGACTAAATAGTACGCATGAACGTATGTAAGCTATCCTCATACGACAATAATAATACAGAGATCTGTTTTAAATTCTAAAATAAGCAATAACTTTCAAAAAAGTTATAACGCAAATCAGACTTAATATTATCTTACTGTACAGTATGAACAGGTATTTTCTTCTGAATTGTAAATTGTGAATGGAAAAAATTACCAAACTTCACAACCATGCACTGTTTAATTATTTTATTTAATGCAATACTAAAAAATAACATTTTAGACAAAGTATGCGATTTAAAATACATCTGTGCTGTGTTCAAATCAATAGTACTTACCCTGTCTGCCATTAGCAAGGATAACTGCTTACACCTGTAAGACCTTCTGTCTGGGGAAATTATTATGTGCGTGAGCACAGCAATCGGTGCTTTGAACGGTAAAACATGCACTAGTTTTGCGTTATAAAGATGCGTTATAACGTAAAAAATCGATTTATTAATCCATTATATGCTATATATTTTTGTTAACCATGGAAAACACATAAACCGATGAAGCCAAATTATATTTCTATCAATTTTTGCCATATGTTTATTTGATGGTTACCTCCAAAACCAAAATCAAACATTCAAACATATACTCAGTATTATATCATGGCTGTAAATGCGCACAATTCTCGTATCACAATAATACAGTATTATTTTTAAACATGAAATAACCGGTTTGTTGAGTCCGCAATATGCTATAACTTCTTGCGTATTCACTTAGCAAATATAAATTGTGACAATACAGTAATATTATTTTATTTTGTTTGCATTATAAAACATTGTTATAAACTATATACACTTATACAATCGTATATGTAATACATTGTACTAAACTTTAATTTGTTTAAATTATATAGTGTACCAATTGGGCTTAATAAAGTTAAAATGGAAAAAAAAGCTTATCAGTGATTTAAAAATTACCTATAATTGAATTAAATAAATATCCTAAACAATCTTAATAGATGATGAAATATCTAACTTATAAGATTATTACTTACGTTTTTTATTATTACTTGTTTCCCTGGCAACCGTGTTTCTACTCAATTTACGCGACGCTGCAATTATCCGATCTCTGAATTCAAAAGAAATTTCAAGATAACAACATAAATATGGTCCCTGTTTCGTCTTGAAGTATGCATTTTGTTCGCATAAAATACGTTATCTTCCGTTTGAAATAAATTGAATCAAAATGGGTAATTATGATGTATAATACACAATAAGTTTTTTCAGCAACTGCTAACTGGGCAGTGCACACATTGAATTAGCTACTGAGGTACGAAACATTATAAATCAAACAACTGTTTATTAAAATAGCATAACAAAATAATTTGGTTGTACATATATATGGTAAAATCAAATATAAAAATATATAAATACATAAATAAATAAATAAAAAAAAATATATATATATATTTGTTTTTTTACTTATTTATTTATTTACATGTATATATTAATATATTTATATATATGATTTAACCATTATTGATTTAATTTATTTATTCATTTATTTTTTATTTATTAAATTATTTATTTATCATTTATTTATTTATTTATATAACAAATCCTGAATATATCGTATGTATCCCATTATGTTCGTTCCTGGAATGTTTACAAAAATATACACAAGCAAATTTTTTTTAGATAAGTGTACTACATATCGACAATCATGCTCTCGAATTAATTATTTATTATCATATATAAGCAATTACATAACACTTATCTCTCTATATAATTATTGTTTTTACATTTGACGATTTACTTACCATTAAATGCATGCATAAATGCCTTCCAGAGGACCAGGGTTGGGTTGATCACCACAATCATTATGTTGGTATTAACCTTCAACTGGTGATTTAATAAGTGGTAGTCGTAAAGCTTTCAAGAAGAAACATTGTAATGTTGATTGTTTGTATGAAAGTTTTGTTCAACATGCGCGCTTTCTAATTCCACAATATGGACATGTTATTTTATCCTAAACACCACATCAAGACAAAACACATCATAGTCGATATTGCTTATTTCGTTAACCTGAATTCTTGTTCGAGTATGAATATGTACACGTTTAATTTACAGCCAAGTGAAACAAATGTGCGAAAGATGTTACATAATTACATATCGGAAACATATGCCGTGTCAACATGTTGCTAATAAGATGAAGTGTGGTGTGAACTGAGAAATAGTGTTATTCATCATGGAGGCAAGTTATTGCTTAAAGGTAATAGAAAGAGTAAATTAATCTAAAAGCTAACGCAACGCATTACAAGGCCTGAGAATTGCTTGACATGTTATCTCTTGTTGATGTCATTCTTGTAAACTCGCATTATGCTTAATTTTCATGACATATTTCATTTTAGCTATTTAAATTAATGACTTAATCTTTATAAATTACTTATCTGACCTTTTATAGCATGCAATTAAATTTTAATTTAATATTATATTGTTGAAATTATTATTTTTATTTCATTACATTTAAAATTAATTACATAATATCACATAGTCGATAGAATGACACCCCTGTTCATGGTTAAAACATTCTTTATTATAGTGATCGTATAGTACGCATTGTAAAATATCTATGAGCCGATCACCTCCGTCCAGTCGTGACGGCTAACCAAACTCGACTCTCTCTAATACAAAATATTGAAGTATTTATAAAAAAACATTTGTCACTGTCAACTTTCATTAATTGAGTTGATAAAGAACTACTTATAAACTTTTAAGGAAATCAGTCTTAATCAGTACCCCATTAATTTCTGAATATTTGTCTTTTTCAACATGAAGGAAATGTACACTTTAAACAAGCGAACGTATTTCAATAGGGTGTACTATGTTATAATAAATTGTCATATTATAATTAAACAATTTTTTGATAAACGCATTCAATACCAAAAATTGATTTTCAATACTTTTGATATGGAAGAATCAAAAGAGCAATTTAAGGAACTGCCACCAGCATTAGAACACGATATATCAAAGCTTATCTAAAGGTCAGCAAATAAATAGTGCGAACTTGATCCCATTCCAACATGGCTGGTAAAAGAATGTTCAGTTGAGTTAGTCCCCATCATCACTAAAATTGTTAATGCTTCTGTTAAGACCGGTAAAGTGCCAACATCATACAAAAGTGCGCGCATCAGACCTCTATTGAAAAAGGAAACTTAAGATCCTAATACACTCAAGAACTACAGAACAGTATCAAATTTACCGTATGTGTTTACAATTCTGGAGAAGGTAGTAGACTCACGCTTAGAACATCACATGGTTTCCAGCAATCTCCACGAGCCAAACCAATCTGCATACAGAAAATTTCACTCTACAGAGACTGCTTTGATTTAAGTTCATAACGACATATGACAACACCGAAAATGTCAAAGGTAACTTTTTTTTAAATGTTTCAAAACACATTTATTATTTAAAAAAATAGCATGGTCACAAACATATAGTTTTAATTTTTGTTCGTGTAGCTCTAACTCACATTCAAGCACGAAACTTTCTAATAATGTTTTCAGGCCATAACGCGACTATTTCTAAAGGCAAATATGATCTAATGCGAATTATCAGTAAAGCCGTAAAGTTAAGGAATTGTACTAAATGCTAGTGCCATTTACAAGCTTACAAATGGTTTCACTGCATGCATTTATAAACATTTTGAACGGCTGAAATTTTGACAATATTCCGAATAATATTCACAATGTAGCTAAAAATTATTTATTAATTCATGAAGTCGTTACCAACCAGGGCAAGTACTCACAGACAAATTCATATACGCAAAGTCTACCAATAACGAATACACATAAAATTGTACTAGTCTAAACATTCATGATGGTTGACACTTATTTTAAATTTTGTATCTCAAATTGCCTCATTCTTTATATTCAAATATGTTGTTATGACATTCTCACCGTTATGTGATGCGCCTTTTCAAATTCTAAAGAAATATTTATTGAGTCTACGGATAGAATTTAGTTTGAAGTATACGCACAGGTTGGTCAATATCATGTCGTCTGGTTTAATTGAAAACGGAAATTCACCGGACGTTAACGCAAATTTATAGGATATGTGATGTATCCAATACAAACGCTCTAAATATTATATGCATATGCTGAAGATACTCAACATATACAGCGAATGTATAAAACTGAAAACAACCTATTCTTAATTTAAGCTTTCAAAGTAATAAATTGCATATTTCATCCGTAACCACGCCTAGGCGCGATTATATTTATTGCAGTGCATCCTCGCATTACTTCGCAGTATACAATGTACTATAACGTAAGCCGGTCTTGCTTCAAGAACATGTTTTTTAACAATAGGATTATTCGAGACTCGTTGATGTTACAAAAACCGCAACGGTGCTTTTCTGGCTTTGTTAATTTCCGGTGACATAAAATACACATGCATTTTTGATTTGGCTTTACTTCGTGCTCCAATGGATAAAATAAGTTTTAATTGTAAAGAAAACTCACCATCAAACAGATACTATTTAACTTATGTGCTATTTAAAAAATAAAACTATGTTGCTGTTGTGTTTTGTCAGGTGTTGTTTTGGATTCAATATATACGTAAAAATATTCAACAAGCTAAAAGCACTTGTTTATTTTATACTAAATCAATTTGCATGGATACTATTAAATTTACACAACTTAATTGTTTTATGTACGGCTTTACAATGTCCAGGCTTTACACTGTCCCAATTTATCATTTGTCCTGTAATTTTCCATACCGTTGATAACATGTTATCATTATTAAACGATAAAAAACAGTAATGATACTCAAATACATGTTGTTTTTTATTGTTGTTTCGATTTACCTATAGATGTCTTCAAATTCTTTCCAATACTACGACATTTAACAGATTCCGTAGAGAGATATATTGCTATACGATATTAGATATGGCAGACATATATTGGACTCATTTGATGACTGGAGACATGCATTGCATTTACAAACAAGGTAAGAGAAACACATACATAGCAAATGTAATGGCATTTATAAAAGAAGATTGTGTTATTATTTATCATATTACACAAGAAATAATTGATTTAAGTAAAGAATCGAAGTTGTATGATAATGTATTATAATTTAATAATTATAAATGTAAGGTGTTATAATATACATGAAAGAGTAATGTAATTTTCTATCATATTTCGCTATGCTGGTGGTACACGTTACATATTGCTTTGGTTATAATGTACTTCGATAAAAGTGTCATTGTTACACTAATGAAATCGTGACTCGACTTTACTTTACGGAATGAAATGTTTTAACTTTGCTTTTCCTGATCACGTTAATTAAAATTAAATAGTGTTCGTTTTGTGTCAATGTTATCGAGATTTGGTGTCAGGCGTCAAATTAAATCTAACATTAAATGATTGTGAAGAATTTATCGTGCTTAAACGCCACTCACTTCTGTTGTCTTCAGATTCGTTTAATTCCGTTTTATTTCATAAATTCAGCTGTGACCGTAGTTTATGAATGTATGTCACGCAGCGTACTAATCAACATAAATGTTGCTGTGCGATTCTTAGATACGTTTTAAATGTAATATCACGTATATTGATAATGTTGCGTTGCATGTACTATAATGTGGTGTAATAAAAGTATATCAGTTATAAAAAACTTAGCAAATGCAATATATAAAGAGACGATTACCATACATGTGCAATATTTCACTTTGTTGGAAAAAAAAATATTGTGAAAACATTGACAATACGTCTGCTCGCAATTCAAATAAAAGATGTTACAATACATGTTGTTAGAGGGGCCTCAAACCGTTCTCTATCGATTTGATGTTTTAAGATTCTATGAATTTGGGATTGTGTTTAATGAGTGTTTTGTCGTGTGTCTCACGTATGCTGTGTCACACTGTTTTGCAATAAGTCACGTGCCATAAGATTACTCTCATGCAGCTGAAGTTTCAATTTATTTATATTTTAATTACACGAGAGTAAATCGACCCACTAAGTAACGTAAGCTTTTTTGTTTTATTTGGTTATGAAAATTGGGTACGTATTTACAATACTATGACAGTAATACAAAATTGTATTTCATTTCCATTTCTTTTGCTGTTCGCGTATGCTGTTATGTTTAAAGGTCATTATTCCTGTAGGTGTTGTTTGCTTAAAGAACCAATCCATAATTTAGTCAAAAACAAAAAATGTGTGATCTGGATTCCTATTGTGCCAGACGGCACAGTATTGTATTTAAAGCTTAATCAAATTGAAATTGAATTCAAATAATACGTCCAGTTTCCCTGTCTCCTGTGTAAGGTAGTCCATATCTATTGTTATGTTTATTACTGAGTTCGTTCAACGTGAGCAGTTAATATATTGATCAATCTCCTCTTGACATATAATGATATCATGAAATCTCGTTATTCGTGCTCGTGTGTTTATTCGACAGGAAATTGCCTTCACTCAAATTTCAATTAGCAACGTTGTTGAATAAAAGCAAAATTCTTATAAAAGGTAAAAACATGTGCATGTGTACCAAATTCAAATTAAGTCATACGCCATGTATTTTTTAAACTAGCACGTTTACCTGTGGTTTATTGTTTAAGCTAATACTTAAACTAATACTTATGCTTTATTTAACATTTTAAAAAGTTGTCTTAATTTTATGACAATATACTTATGCGAATCATGCCAATATAGCCAGGCCTTTATAGAGCAGACGCGATCTTCATATTGATTTTAAGATCGATTTCTGAACGCGGCATCGTTATATGTTAAGACAACGAGGTATAACCATTAACATAATGTATGCAACCGTGTCTGTTCAATATGGAATGCTTCACATATTATGGAAATTTGCTTGTGTTTTGTTGCTTGCCAAGTTTGTCATTGGCAATTTTTAAGAAAGCCATTATTTACATAAGTGACATAGGCGCTGACATGGTTGTCTATTATTTAACGTTAACGTTAACTTCAACACTGAATTCATTCAAAAAGGCACTGAAAACTCACCTCTTCCTCCAATCTTATGCAATATAAGCAGTGGTTTATTCAATTCATTATATAAAATCTCAATCATCATGAACTTGAATTAACCCTTTTATAGGAAGCATAATTATTTTTTGTTGTTTTATGTAGTACTTATTGTTTAAGTTTTAGATTTTATTGTTTCATTAATTGTCTTATAGCTATACACATAGGGTAGTTGTATAGTGTCTTGTTGATCTTTCTAATCTATGGTTACTGTGCATGTTTTTACGTAGTACTTATAGTATAATAAAGTAGTTTTATAGTATAATTGAGTAGTTTTGATCGATTTCTTTTGAAACAGTGTTGCAAAATGTATTCGTATCTGCGATACGTCAAATGTTCTTATGTAAAGCGCCTTTGAACGTGCACTCTTGCATGAAAAGGGCGCTATATAAATCCGGTATAATAATAATAATACTAATAATAATCAATTTTCGTTATTTCAACTTGGGTTCAATTAAAGGTTTTAACTTTAAATAACTTGTCCTATAATAAAAATTGATATTTGCAATGTATTAAACGCCTTACGAAAAAATTATACATATTAATCTTACCCACAAATCGCACAATCGTAGTCACAAATCCACTGACATATACAGCACAACATATTTGATACTTGCTAGTTAAAACCAATAATATACAAATCTGAACTTGACTTGAAGACTGACTTTCATGTGATTATTTTTTTTAAACATTAACTTGATATTATAATTTCAACACCTCCTTAAAGAATTAATGTATAAGAAATAATTTAAATAATCAATATCTTTCATGCGATGTTCTTGATTTTTTAAATTGTATTTGCACAATTTGCCTGAAATTGTTAGGTCATTTCTCCATAAGTTTCCATATTGGTCTGCAATGGAACATGGTTTTATTCATTTAAATACAACAAACCCAAGATAAGCATATGTTATTATAATTCAACGCCAGATATGTCAGTCTTGAAAATGTAAAAAAGGTTTGTATACTAATATTTTTAATGGAATTGTGTCACTATTAAAGAATACGAAATTAAATGTCGAAATCACACATAAAACACTTCGAAAGAAGGCACTTGCAAGAGTGATATAACTATTTATAGATCTTAGTCAATAATGATGACATTTCTCAAAATTTGATATACTTAATTTGCCAATAAGATTGTATCACTTTATGACAGCGATTTTAAGAAATGAAACCATCGATTGTAATGTCCTTGCCTTTTATTGCTGTAAATTACACAATAAAAGTGTCTTATTTGTGTCTTAGTGAGGACGTAGGGTAAACATATATATTTCTTGAAATGGCAATTTAATGTCTTAGTGTATGTGTCTGACAAAACAACTGATTCAGAAACTAAATCGGTGAAAATGAGCTGGACATGCCATAGGCTTACCCGCCCATACATTTTCCGTCAACAACTGGACCGTCGAAATATGACCCGTCTACTGACGAACCATTCAAACTGCAGCTAGTCAATCGAAGGTATAAACATGGAACAAGTAAACAAAGCGACAACTGATGATAGTGTGCAATTATCTCAGCATCTGTTATAACTCTTTGAAACAAACACAGATTTTTGTTGAAAAGTCACAGAATAGCATTATTGTTATTTGGAACAAGAAAGAACTAAGTAAGTTTTAGGTTAATATGCAGTTGTTCCGGAATTTTGCAAATCGGTATCTTACGTTACAAATGTGTCCATTTACCACTTTTCAAATACTTCTAATAAAGTGTAGCTATATGAACTTCATAACTCTCTACACATCCAGGACTGCACATATACCAAAATCGATTACGATACTCCGACAGCATAGATATATATATATATATATATTTATTTATATATATATATATATATATATATATATATATATATATATATATATATATATATATATATATATATATATATATATATATATATATATATATATATATATATATCAACTCATAATGGGTAAAATATTGGGTCTCTAACGTAGTTCCAGATTGTTTGGTACTTTTCTTTCCCATGCTAGTATCCAACTGAAAAATAGCGTGTTTAATGCGAATTACATTTAATAACCTATGTATACTTCAAAACTTAATATATCTAGTTATTTCTACAGACAAATAATGTTTGTATTTTTGTACCTTAAACCTCATATCCGGGTCCCCATGACCAAATTATTTTATATATATGGATACTCTATGATCATTGATACCGACATACCGGGTCACTGAGATAGTGTCACTTGAAATACTAAACACTGTTTGCTAAAAAATGAGTTGGCCTTGAGCATAGTTATATCTTGCGACACTCGCATTAGAATTGTGGTTAAGATCTGCTCGACCTCAAACGTGATTAATAAAATCCTCACGATCAGATGTGTTTTTATTTGTGTGTCATATGCATGAATCGCTCTGCCTGGTTGCCTTGCATTATACATTTTATAACATTTTGAGTAAAATTCATTTTACAGAGGGATTGACACAAGGGTGAACTAAATACGTGTTTAATGTTCTTTTAATATTTATGAAATGTTTGCATTATTTGACTACGTATCGTGCCATTTTCTCCTGTTGCGTTATTTTGTAGTAGCCGGAACTTTTAAAAGCACGGAGTCCTTGGTAATACAATTGAGATAACATTGGATAGAATCATCCTTAAAGAATTCATTTTATCCCATTTTCACCGCGACATTGACGGTATAACACGTTGTGGAATATTCTTGCTTGTATTCAACACTGTGGAATATACCTGTCGCGCGCACGGACTACTTTTTAAATGACGTCATGCGATATGCGCTAAAATTAGGTCGATATTGTTTGGTTCATTGATCGAATTTTAAGGTCACCCATTAGAAGAAATGTGCATATTTTGCAGAAAAATATATATATGACATATTCACCAAAAGAAATGTTGAAATAAAATATAAAATTACACGATTTTTGTTTTGTTATTTTTTCATTTATATTTACTTTACCACTGAATGATTTTTCATAAGAAACAAAGTCGACAAAACTTAAGCTTCAAAATTATACGACCTTCAACTTTTAAATCTAGTCATATGACATGATTTTTCGCCATCCGTATAATGAATCAGCTGATTGATGGCGTCATAAAATGACATACTTATTGCGTCATTTTCCCGATTTTTTTTGACGATTTATTATAAACGCGACTTATTTCACATGTTTTCTACATGTACTGTATGTCGACATATCTGAATTGTCAATTGATCACATTTTCCTTATTTCGTGTAATGTGCATTGTTTATAACCAAAGCATATACTTTTGACATTTAACTTAAATATTAAGAATGTACAACCAGCCATACACATATCGCACAGTTCATGAATGTTCTGCTATGTTTGCTTTCCTATTTAATTCACGTTAGGCATAGAGCTGTGTAAAGTATGGTAAAAATAGCACCACACTGGAATTGGAAACGTCCCATTTTGTACACGGGTATTTTCTACTCATTTATCTGTTGTGTACTGGAATGTTTTCCATTCTTTGTGTATTTCTATATTAAATTATTTTCTCGTACAATAAGGGCATTTATCATAGATAAATAAAACATCGTGCAAGTTTAAACATAATTATGTTTGTATGCAGAAATCTGCAAATGCAACGGCTATTATTAGATAAACTGCTCCGGTTCATTTGAACAGCAGTAATGTAGAGTACATGACGTAGCGTGTGACGAAGAAGTAAGTGTATCGCGTTCATAAACTCATTTGAATAAAGTGATAGAATGGCATAAGGGTCTTAATTTAAATAATTATTAAACACCCTAGATGCAAAATCGTCAATTATTGAGTTAAATGGATTATTAGATGGATTTTAAAGGATAATTAAAGGTAAGATACTAGTTCTTACGTGTTTTGATTTTTGTTTGTACTTTTGTCGTTCCCTGTTCTCGGGGAAATGATTTTAACATGGGCGCCATTGATGCATCGGATCACACACGGCATACCCATAACATTATATAAAAAAACGCGTTCTGCGCGTCCTTAAATTCGTCGTCCGAAGTCGGAAAACGTATTGCCCTGTATATTTTGTCAAATAAAGTGTCAGTCGCAGCAATTGTCTGTTTACTCGTCAAAATTGTCAAGGTCTTCGATAGCTCAAGAAACTTCAGCGTACAGTTTATTTAGTATCGACAGACCTGTACAAAGTCGCGCCAGTCAAAAATCATAAAAAGCGACATTTAAAGTTATGGTAGCCAGAACTAGGTCGTCGATGGTGTACATGTATGTTGACATCGACAGCATTTTGTCAGGAGCAATCGCCGCCATAATGGATTTTGATCATTTTCTTTCGAAAATAAAATGAATTATAGTAAAGTAAAATCTTCTTTTCGCGGTCGTAATGTGTTAAAATTCGCATACTGCGTAAAATTGAATGTAGGCATATGGTGATATTTTTACTTGTTTTACAGTTTGTGTGTGAATTTTTTAAAGACTATTTTGCGTACCAGAACAAATACATGTATATCACTACGCATGGTTACATTTGTTAGATTTTAAGCGCTTTTATGACTGAATTTAAATTATTGTTAAGGTTATTAGATCTATTTATGTTAAATGCCACGTTAATAAATCAAATGGGATAAATAGAATACTAGGATAAGCGTTGAATACAGAGAAGTTTATGTTGCTCGGCTCGAACACCGAAAGCGCTCGCCAAGGCTCGCGCTTCCGGCGTTCTAAGCCTCGCAACATAAACTTCTCTGTATTCAACACCAACCTAGTATTCTCTATGACTTTTATTACAGTGGTGTCCGTGTGATGCAAGCAGCAATAATGAAACAGTTGTCGCTATAACAGTTTCATTCCAAAAAAACGTAAACGTAAAGCAGTTGCGGATCGTTAATGGTAAATAGATATGACAACCAAAACGATACATTAATAGGATTAATAAATCAAAATAAAAAAATAGAAGTCAAACGAATATTTAAGCTTTTTAACAATATATATTTACTTGCTGTGTTTCAAACTGACGTGATTAAACCCTGGCGTGACACGAGTATTAGTGTGTTTTTTTTATGATAGCTTCGAAAAGGATTTCAAAGGTAATGACTAGGACACGCAGAGATTCCTAGTACAAGAAGAGTTCCGCTATTAAGACCACCTTGAACACTTTAAAATCATGCAGTTTTATAATATTTCATGGTCCCAAAGTATTAAATAAAGAACAGAAAACTTTGTCAATTATTAAGTCCGATTCGCTATTAAGACCAAGCTGAAAGTGGCGAAACTTAACTGTATTTTTATGTGCCTTCGTGGCAAATTTTTTAGTAATCGATATTCGGTCCACTTCCTCATGTCCAACAGATAGGTATTCTTTTCGTGCTTTGTCTTATTCTGAAGATTTTAGGGGAAAATGTAAAATTGTATATGTCATAAATATCGAATAGGAAATTGTAAAGCCGGTCCTTTAAATTGCATTTTTGTTTCGTAAGAATGGACCTGTACAAATGCTTTTAATGAGTTAAAAGGAAGGTTTTTCGATAACAAATCCTGTTTTTGTCTTATAAACAAAAACTACCATTGAATATGATACATGACCCATCAAAGTATCCAATAACAGACGGACGAAAAGATTTGAGTATAGCCTATACCAATTGCGACTGGGTATAATACATAAAAACCTCCAATAACTAAAGGCTGTGGCTAGACAAGAGGCTAGCCGTACGGCCCCGTACGGTTAGACAATAGGCTAGCCGTACGGATCTGTTCGTATAATAGCCTTTCCTATGGAGATTGTCTAGCCGTACGGCTTATAAAGTATAGAATTGTCATTCAGTGCTGTTAATCAGTAATATGCAGCAAAGACAAATTAGCGCCCGAGCCGATTGTGACAAAAATATTACGTACATATTTTCTACAATAACTGAAGCATTCGTCTGTTTAGTTAGTGTCCGTGTGCCGTATAATAGATATTGTTGCAGGAATTATAAAAAACGCTGAAGGCACTGTAGGTGTTCGCTGTTGTATAAGTTTAGACGCAACTCAGTTTCAAAAATTATATTATAGCTTTTTATATTGCAAGTTTTAAATGAACACAGCCCATTCAGATTTATAAAGAGTGTGTATTAAGGTCCAGATGTGTGTGTTTTTTTTTAATCATCAATAAAAAATATAATTTAAGCTTCATTTTGGGAAAACAGGGCTTAATGCTTATGCATAAATTTTCATCCCAGTACAAGAGACTCTCTTTAAACGAAAAACAATATAAATGTCGTCCTTGATTCTTGTGTTTGCATTGCACAGGCTAATCAGTATGCACAGGCTAATCTTATTTGACAAGCATTAAACCCCGTTTTCTCTGAAAGCAGCCAATATGTACCGATTTCCAATGATAAACAATAGACTGGCCAATCTCTTCTTACAAGCTTTTAAACACTATTACTCATATACACCAACTGCAGTGCACCAGTGAGCGGTGGACTATAAACAGGCAAATGTGTTGGTTATCTTTCCTAGCAGACGCTAATAGCATTTGTCGTCTGCTGCAACAGGCAGTGGTTGTCTTTCCATTGCGTAGTTAAGGCTTCTTGGCGCATACTGATTTGCAAAATATGCTCTGTAACATTAGCGTGAGCTAACGCTCACACAAAAAATGAACCGTTAAACTAAAGTTAGATTCCAATCGTGCATGCATGATTTACATGCAGGCGAATTGGACTGTACATTCATTTTCGATTTCAGAATTAAATATCTGGCTTATTTCGCATATTTCGACACTTTAGTTTATATTGAAATATATGTTTAATAAGTTTTTTACACATTTTATATAAATAAATAAATATTTGACAAAATTGTATAATCTCGCTTTAAATTTTTTTCATCTTTTACGGCTTCCTTTCATGTAATACGGGTGCTTATTTGATTCTTTAATTAGTCGACGTTTCTAAGTAAGGTGTGAAAACAGTTTAAATGAGTTGCGGCATCGATATTATGAAATTCAATGACGACAGCCGTCAAAGTTAGGTCCTAGAAATCGAGTTACACAAATAATTTAAATCGGTTTTTCATTTGATTCTTAAATAAGTCGACTTTCCTATGTAAGGCGTGACAACTGTTTTTAATTAGTTGCGGCATCGATGTTATGAAATTCAATGACGGCAACCGTCAAAGGTACTTCTCAGAAATTGAGTTACACAAATAATTTAATTATCGTTTAGACAATGGATAAATATATGGTTTCATACAAGCAATATATCAGTACACTCAAAATGGTCGTGTCTTTAACTATGACAATCTCCATAGGAAAGGCTATACGTACAAAGCCGTACGGTTAAACTATTTACTAGCCACTGTCATAACTAAAATTATTGCTGTCAAATGTATAGTTATTTCATTTTCATTTTGCAAATGTCTCTAAAAATATTTAAATTTGCTCTATCATGGAAGTGTCGTTTATTCATATAACACATGACAAAATATTATAACAACAAGATAATATATGTTGAAATTGTCTGACCCTTGTCAGCCGTTTTATTATGAAACTAATAAATCTTGCGAATAAAACAAAAACACACTAAATACTATTGAAATAAAACATAAAACATGAAGTTACAGTAAAACTGCGAGAGCTCGAGATAGAAGTGTATATGGAGTTGGACTGAACAAAGTCCACTCTATAAATTATATATATTATGGGAATTTATAAAGCAAGCCTGCATAATAATGTAACATTGTACCATAGGTGTGTGGTGGGAATGGTATGCGGAAATAAAACTTTTCTGAACATTTGCATGCACTGTCGCTTGTTTGTCGAAAGTGAGTATCAACCCCAAGTGGATGCACCAAAAAGGAACAAGTTACATCAATTACCGGAAAGATAACTGGTGGATAGAACGTATAAAAACGAGCAAATATAAACAACTTTATATCCTTTCATTATATGAATTATGGTTTTATATTTGCTCTATCATGGAAGTGTCGTTGGACTGAACAAAGTCCACACCACCAGTCCAACCAAAATGCCAAGATAGAGCGAAACTGACATAAATATGTTATACAGGTAGCCAATGTTAAAAATTGACAATAAAAATTTGGATAATAAAATGAAAGCCTAACAAAATCATTAACATATCTTCATGTTATCATGTGGTAGACACACCCAAATGCATATTGCTGTGAATGAAGACATAAAAAATAAACATTAATGTGAAAGTATTTACAAAGCATAGCATAATACCGGATGGGCAATAATGCACACAGTAAAAGGCTAGTAATGAGATATAACATAAACAAAGCCAGCAGAATGAATTATGTACATATCGCTTCAAAAGATGATTATTTGATACACCTCAATGTTGAATTCCTCCTATGCATTATTGAAGTTAAAACAGTTGGTTTTCAAGCAAACAAATAATAAGCAGCTATTAATTCTTAATACATAATATAAAGCAAACAAGAAACATGTATACGTATATACATTGAACAATACCTTTGTATATGTAATCACATGATATTTGGTGCCAACTTGTAACATAATTGAATGAATGATTGTGTAATGCTCAATACAGGTATTATATGAGAGATAAATGGTGACAGATCCATGACAAACAAATTGGAGATAGTAGTAACAATCATTCACAAGTTAATTACATACACCAAATAAGGCTGAACAGCTAAACACACATCAATGTCTGTAAGTTGCAGTACGAACTAAATGATTATCATGAAAATACAAACTGGTATAACAAAAATTAATTTTTTTATTACATACACAAAAATAGACTGAACCTACAAACAAACCCCATATTTACTCAGAACAATATCTGAATTGACATTAATTTGGACAAAAAACTTGCATTACCCTGGATTTGACGCACAGACCTTTTGATTGCAAACAACAGTCTTACTTACTTAGACATTTCTGAAAAATACAAGTTGCCACCAAAATACATTTTTAAATCAGATATGCAATGTCATGTCCTTACCAAATTGAACTTGAACTGTTTTCACACCAAGTTTACAAACAGCCTTAAAATATAAACTAAACACTAGAAAAGAATTTTAAATGAGATAAAAGTGCAATTACAAAATCAAAGTCTTTTATTTTGAAAACCAATACACAAAATTAAAACATATAAAAATTATATTCAATCTCCAAAACACTGATTGACACCATTAAAACATTTTAAAATCATGCGCTTTGCATAAAATTCAAATCTTGATATCTCAAAAACTTATCCACAATATTGAAATCTATTAATAATCATACAATCTGCATCATATTTAAAGCTCAATATCTTATTCAACTGATTGACAAAACTGAAACATATTACAAATCATTTAATCTACACAGCATTGACACATATTTAGAATCATACAAAGATAAAGCTTCAAATGTCAACTTGAAATGAGTCCAAAGGACACGGACTATAGTGAAGCTCTGGTAAGGGACAAACAAGGCAGTTAACAACAAGAGCTGTGTTCGTGAAACACAATGCCCCCTACTGCGCCGCTTTGAAGCCATATATTCGACTTTTGACATTGAAGTAATGTGCAGCTCCATGAGATACGCATGCATGCCAAATATGGAGTTGTTATCTTCAATATTGCAAATTTTGAACTTGATTGTGAAAGATGACCTTGACCTTTCAACACTCAAAATGTGCAGCTCCATGAGATACGCATGCATGCCAAATATCAAGTTGCTATCTTCAATATTACAAAATTTGACCTTTGACCTTGAAGGATGACCTTGACCTATCATTACTCAAAATGTGCAGCTCCATGAGATAGGCATGAATGCCAAATATCGAGTTGCTGTCTTCAATATTGCAAAATTTGACCTTATGACACTGACCTTTGACCTTGAAGGATGACCTTGACCTTTCACCACTCAAAATGTGCAGCTCCATATGATACACATGCATCCCAAATAAAAAAGTTGCTATCATCATTATTGCAAAAGTTATGGGCAATATTTAAGTTTTCCGACGGAAGGACGTACAGACTGACAAACAAACAGACGGACGGTTCAAAAACTCTATGCCTCCCTTCGGGGGCATAAAAAAGCGATGGCGAATGTTAAAGTTTTCGGACGGACAGATGCAATATATTTGACCTTTAACCTTGAAGGATGACCTTGACCTTTCACCTTTCTAAATGTGCAGCTTCATGAGATATGTATGCATGCCAAATATCGAGTTGCTATCTTCAATATTGCAAACTTTGACATTGAAGGATGACCTTGACCTTGCAACATTCAAAATGCGCAGCCCCATGAGATATGCGTGAATGCCAAGTATTGAGTTTCTTTCTTCAATATTGCATAATTTGACCTTTAACCTTGACCTTTCACCACTCAAAATGTGCAGCTCCATGAGATGCACATGCATGCCAAATATCAATTTGCTATCTTCAATATTGGACAAGTTATTGCCAATGTTAAAGTTTTCGGACGGACGGACAGACGCCATATATTTGACATTGAAGGATGACATTGACCTTTTACCTTTCAACACTCAAAATGTGCAGCTTCATGAGATGAACATGCATGCTAAATATCAAGTTGCTATTTTCAATATTGAAATAGTTATGGCCATTAAATTTTTCGGACAGACGGACGGACTGACTGATGGACAGTTCAACTGCTATATGCCATCCTACCAGGGGCAAAAACAAACTCCACAGTTCAACACTTCTTTTTAGCTTTTTGTTTGTCCCAAATTATGTTGTGGACTCTTGTCCTTATCTGGTCCACTGTTCTTCCTGTAAGTATTTTGAGAGACTGCATAATTTTTGACCCAGCTGGCATTTTCTTTGTTCTTATTTCGTCCCTAAAAAAGTCCATGAAACTAATATTCTCCTCGCTAGTCCACTTTCGCTTCATTCCTTTTCTTGCGGTCGCTAAAACAAGACTAGATATCAAAAAATAAAATATCAATGAGTATCATGAGAACCATGGTGTTGCATAATCAATGTGGTATAAAGACAGAAACATTGATATTTATGCTCTCAGCCATGTATTTCTTGAGCCATGTAATTATTGAGAGGCACAAAGAAACATAGACTGCAGCTCTAAAGCAAATTTGCGTACCATGCAAAATATGGTTTTCTTAAAAAATCGGGCTTACCTCCCCCTACTGAAATGTTAATATCCCTGCTCAAATTGGTCAGAATTGAATGGGAAAACAGGTGTTGATGTCTCTATTTTATCAAAAAAATGACACGTTTGACTATGGGGCATTATGTATGAAATTTGGGTTTTTTACCTTAAGGGGGCAGACTACAGTTTTTCTTGACAATCCCCAGGCCGACAACTAGTGGTCAGCAAAACACCCTCAAAACAAGGCATTCAGTGACAACCTGAAAATAGATTCAGACAATTTTTTGTGCAGCTCAACAACAGCTTGAAAATGAAGCACAAAACTATGGAAAGCCTTCGGGGACCCCCGCTAAAATAGATATACTTATATAGTAACTATCGGGATTTTCATTTTTTGCGGAACTTTTACTTTTCGCGAAAAACCAATGCCAGCATGGCCATAAAACATTACATAAAAATCGAAATCTAAAAAGCGCGGAACTTTTATATATTTTCCGTCGCAACAATTATCTTTCAACCATGTAGAAAAAGCGGGCTCAATTAAATGCGCGGAACCTTAATATTATCTACTCTGTACACAAAGTAGCGTATAAAATCGCGCGGAGATTGTAGAATGCTATTTTAAGAAGTCTATTAAAGAGAGAAAACCCAGTAAATACCAGATCCAAAAAGCGCGGAACACAAATATCGTCCGCGAAAATTAAGCATTGAATTACTGTACAAAAGTCGGGTTGTTAGGTGTTAGAATCCCTAGTTAGCCGATAAAATTTGATTGGATCCGATATTTAGAAATCACAAATCAAAAACTTTGTAACAAATGCAACACAATCAGTGCGTTCAGTAAGTGTAACGTTTCAAGATGGCGGAGCGAATTGCATGGTTATTGTTTCTACTCGATGGATTCGCAGACAATTCGGAAATAGATCAGATTGGGATCAATAACATACTTGCATACGATCATTTACATCTATTACCAGGTTTGTATTTGTACTTTTTTATATTGTGAAAAACTATCCGATAATATGCATAATATTGACCATCGTTAATAATAACTTATTCAGTTATTGTAAAGTAATGTACTTGTGTCTTGTATTCGTTCAATTGAACTTCAATATATTAATTTATATTTTTTTTTGTTTTCAACCTATTTATTAGTAAAAGGTATTGTTCCGAATCCGTTTTTAGTTTCGTTATAGCTGACGTAGATTAAAGCATTTCGCCATAAGTTAATAAATAAAATTATTAATTGTAATATTTATGTTTTTATATATTTTATTTATAAATTGTGTGTGTGTTGCCAGTAATGGTTGAAGATATGCGAAACAAATTGTGCCACTCTATACAGACATATTTCAGGTCTCAGTTGCGACTTCAAAGGTAAAAATATCACTGATATAAGGTTTGCCAGCTATTGGTTTTTATTATTCTTTAATATCCACATTGCAGCAAGAATAACGGGATGACTTAACTATTCAATAGCTATTACATGTAATTTATATTAATCATGTTTCTAAATCATGCACTAAATGCGGCAAATTCTCCACTTGAAAGTGTTGTATGTTGGAAGTTTTTGTGGCAAAAACTTGGAGTATTTTAATCCCAAACTTCCTTTAAAAAAGCGCTGTAGAGTGATGGAAAATCTACTTCTTCAAAGTATTTATAAGTGAATAGACCCTTTTCACAATAAGCCAATAGCGGGTAGTCAAACGACTCGCAGAATTCCAGAATGAGGCTTAACGTGTAGAGATTTCAAATAGTGCATCGCAATGTCTCTCTGCTTTTGATCATTCGGCGAATTAATGATATTGCCAACACAAGTTGACTTCGTCAGAAATAGCCGTTAATATATTCTTTCCATTTTAAGTGCCAATATATGAAATATATTTTCTTAATTAAAGTACTTGTTTGTATTCAGTTTTGTTGCACAAATTCTGACACTCTCTGACACTCTAGGTATGACTTTCAATACTAAGTGTGTGTAAATTTACAGTCTAAAACTTATTGGATTAGCTGACACTCTTTGTTTGTGCATTATTAGGGCGATCAATCAATCATTTTGTTTATTGATAGATCTTGCGTTTAAATGCCCCTGTATTCAGCACAAACCCATAACTCGTTATGATCAAATACTGTGCAGACAAATATTAAATAACAACGTGATGTCATAAACCACAGGTTGCATATATCTGGTCATTAAACACAATTGATGACACCTCCATGTGACCATGCCTTCTCGTGGTTGTATCATTGCGTAGTAATTTCTTGAAATAATTTAACGCCAAATACTCAATTGTTGCTTTTATTGAACATAAAAGATATGGTTTACATTGAAAGTCATCTGTCCAAACAGATTGTCAGAAACTAAATACTGTATAGATATTAGCCAGTTTTATCATAATTATAAAGTGCTTTCTACCTATATACTTTAAATATTTCAAAAATGTAATGCTAAACTTTAGTGTCATTTTTTTCTATTTTATAGGGCTTTGTCTTATGGTTGATTCAACTCTTACACGTTCTATCATTCATGAAATAGTACACACACTAATACACCCATACCTTTGAGAATTGCAGTTATATAATACTTTGCAATGTATACTGCTAATTTATGACGCCGATTTGTGCAATAATCGATGTATAGTCTTCCGACCACATTTACTCTGATGCTTATGGGTGTCTCGTATTTTTATAAAGATTAAATAAAATTTATTAATATACACTAATAGTACTAAATATTATGTCGTTGAATTATTATTTAGGTGTTATAATTTTTATTTAAGAATTATTTATCATTTTATTGACTTAACACATGTGATGGTTGTCTGTATGCATATGTTTGACTTAATTGTAACCAGGGTCAGTGCGCATTAAAATCTCTATATTCAACGCAATTTGCATAGCAAAAGAAAATGCAGTTACACGTTCAGCCTCGTTCTGCAATTCGGCGCGTCAGGTGATATGATTGATATCTAAAAATAGTATCAGTGTTCATATTGTAAAACTGGTCTATTATTCGATTATGATTAATTTGATGAATCAAGTTTATTTTTGTTAAATATCGGTGAAATATTTTGTAGGAATTCTGTGAAACTGTGGCAGCATGTATGGTACGTGAGCGCACAATGTCTGTTGGCAAAAGGATATTGGAATAAGCAAAGGTAAATTATATGTGAAGAAATCTTGACAATTGCGAATATGGTTAGTTTTTTGTTAGGCTCGCAGGAAGTGGTCCTAGCCTTTATATATAAATAAAAAGCTGAAGGAGTATTTATGAAAAATCCTGTAAACAAGTGTGCAATCTGTTACTTTTAATTTATTAAGAATCAAATGATACATAACTTAGAAGCTTCACTTCATTTACTCAATACTTTGTCAGGCTGGCGTAGTGGATATGGTGTCCGCCTAGTGATGGGAACATTTTGGGTTCAACCCTGTTCATTAGCGTTCTCTTTATCTTCATATGTACCAAGTACTGATTTTCCCAGAAAACGGACTCTAGAATTTCTTAATAAGCCAAAAGCTTTCAATGCAATCAAGCTTAAATAAAATGGCTAAACTCTATAATGAATTATACTTTTGTATTTCAGGGACTCACCAAAACACAGTCATTTCAACATGTAGAGTCTTGTCGGCAATGATGGAGCAGTACATGTGTACATCAGATTTCCAGAATCTCGTCATGAGCTGAAGACCATTGCCGGTGGATTTCATCAACGATGTGTAATGCTTGGCATTGTAAGGGCTGTTGAAGGAATCCACAGGAATGTAGGACATTTGCCCCTGCAGACATCTGCCCCTTCATGAAATCAGGACTAGACGGACATCTGCCCCTTCACTCAGATTTTCAAGGTGGACATCTGCCCTGAACTCAAATTCTCTAGGTGGACATTTGCCCCTTCACTCAAATCCTCAAGGTGGACATTTGCCCCTTCACTCAATTTCTTATCAAACAAGGAGAATGACATGCATAACCTATAAGCATATCATGAATGAACTCTCGTCAAACCATCATTGAATTCACAACCATAGCCACTATAGAAATATAGTCCGAAGGGGCAAATGTCCACTTTGAGGATTTGAGTGAAGGGGCAGATGTCCACCTTAAGAATCTGAGTGAAGGGGCAGATGTCCACCTTAAGAATATGTGTGAAGGGGCAGATGTCCGTTAAGTCCTGATTTCATGAAGGGGCAGATGTCCGAAGGGGCAAATGTCCGTATACCAATTCTCAAGGTGGACATTTGCCCCTTCACTCAATTTCTCAAGGTGGACATTTGCCCCTTCACTCAATTTCTTATCAAACAAGGAGAATGACATGTATAACCTATAAGCATATCATGAATGAACTCTCGTCAAACCATCATTGAATTCACAACCATAGGGACTATAGAAATATAGTCCGAAGGGGCAAATGTCCACCTTGAGGATTTGAGTGAAGGGGCAGATGTCAACCTTGAGAATCTGAGTGAAGGGGCAAATGTCCACCTTAAGAATTTGTGTGAAGGGGCAGATGTCCGTTAAGTCCTGATTTCATGAAGGGGTAGATGTCCGAAGGGGCAAATGCCCGTATACTACTACCAATGTGTCAGACCAGGGCCTTGACTTTGAAATCTAGGACATGCATGGTCATTTCTTCATGAAATCAGGACAAAACATTGTATTTTAAGTCCTAAATTGACCTGGCTATAGTTCTCAGATTATTATAAGCTCAATTAGTATATTTATATCATTATTTATGCTTTGTGTATTGTAAACATATACACAATCATGCAGTTACATGATAGCAATAAATAATATCAAAGCTACCCATACTATAAAGGTCATTGACAAAGCCTTTGGTAAAAATGTGAACACATTGAGTGTCATCGCCCTCTCATGCCAGCAAAAACAACACGTTGACAGGTTGTCATTTTTGACAGTTCTACTTTCACTTTCATTTTGTGATATCAAACTATTAACAATTATGTGGCTGAGAAAAATATCGCCATTGCTTTTTATTCCCTCGGTAGGGTGGCCTATAGCAGTTGAACTGTCCGTCAGTCAGTCAGTCAGTCAGTCAGTGTGTCAGTCTGTCCGTCCGTCCGAAAGCTTTAATGGCCATAACTTTTTCAATATTGAACATAGCAACTTGATATTTGGCATACATGTGCATCTCATGAAGCTGCACATTTTCAGTTGTGAAAGTTGAAGGTGAAAGTAATCCTTCAAGGTCAAATGTCAAATATAAAGCGTCTGTCCGAAAACTTTAACATTGGCCATAAATTTTTCAATGTTCAAGATAGCAACTTGATATTTGGCATGCATGTGAATCTCATGGAGCTGAACATTTTAAGTGGTGAAAGGTGAAGGTCAAGGTCATCCTTCATGGTCAAATGTCAAATATATGTCGTCTGTCCGTCCGTCCAAAAACTTTAACATTGGCCATAACTTTTTCAATATTGAATAAAGCAACTTGATATTTTGCATGCATGCGTATCTCATGGAGCTGCACATTTTGAGTAGTGAAAGGTGAAGCCTGAAGGTCAAGGTCATCGTTCAAGGTCAAATGTCAAATATATGGCGTGTGTCCGTCCGTCTGAAAACTTTAACGTTGGTCATCACTTTTTCAATATTGAAGATAGCAACTTGATATTTGGCATGCATGTGTATCTCATGGCGCTGCACATTTTGAAAGGTGAAAGGTCAAGGTCATCCTTCAAGGTCAAAGGTCAAATATATGGCATCTGTCCGTCCGTACGAAAACTTTAACTTTCGCCATAACTTTTTTATGCCTCTGAAGGGTGGCATATAGTTTTTGAACTGTCCGTCTGTCTTTTCATCAGTCTGTCCGTCCGTCAGTCCGTCCGTCCGTCCGAAAACTTTAACATTGCCCATAACTTTTGCAATATTGAAGATAGAAACTTGATATTTGGCATGCATGTGCATCTCATGGAGCTGCACATTTTGAGTGTTAAAATGTTAAGGTCAAGGTCATCCTTCAAGGTCAAAGGTAAATTTTTGCAATATTGAAGATAGTAATTTGATATTTGGCACGCATTCGTATCTCATGAAGCTGCACATTTTGAGTCGTGAAAGGTCAAGGTCATCCTTCAAGGTCAAGGTCAAAGGACAAATTTTGCAATATTGATGAAAGCAACTTGATAATTGGCATTCATGCATATCTCATGGAGCTGCACATTTTGAGTGGTGAAAGGTCAAGATTCTTCAAGGTCTAGGTCAAATTCTGCAATATTGAAGATAGCAACTCCATATTGAGCATGCATGTTTATCTCATGGAGCTGCATATTTTTAGTGTTGAAATTTTAAGGTCAAGATCATCCTTCAAGGTCAAATGTCAAAGGTTAATTTTTGCAATATTGAAGATAGTAATTTGATATTTGGCATGCATGTGTATCTAATGAAGCTGCACATTTTGAGTGGTGAAAGGTCAAGGTCATCCTTCAAGGTCAAAGGTCAAATTTTGCAATATTGAAGTTAGCAACTTGATATTTGGCAATCATGCATATCTCATGGAGCTGCACATTTTGAGTGGTGAAAGGTCAAGATCCTTCAAGGTCTAGGTCAAATTTTGCAATATTGAAGATAGCAACTCCATATTTGGCATGCATGCGTATCTCATGGAGCTGTACATTTTGAGAAGTAAAAGGTCAGGGTCATGTTTCAAGGTCTAAGGTCAATTTTGCAATATAAAAGATATAAACTCGATATTTGGCATGCATGCATATCACATGGAGCTGCACATTTTGAGTGGTGAAAGGTCAAGGACATCCTTCAAGGTCAAGGTCAAAGGTCAAATTTTACAATATTAAATATAGCAACTCGATATTTGGCGTGCATGCGTATCTCATGGAGCTACACATATTGATTGGTGAAAGGACAAGGTCATCCTTCAATGTCACGGTAAAAGGTTAAATTAAGCAATATTGAAGATAGCAACTCCATATTCGGCATGCATGCGTGTCTCATGGAGCTGCACATTTTGAGTGGTGAAAGGTCAAGGTCATCCTTCAAGGTCAAAGGTAAAATATATGGCTTCAAAGCTGCGCAGCAGGGGGCATTGTGTTTCACAAACACAGCTCTTGTTTAATATATTTTCTGCACATTCCTTCAAAAAACTTATATCAATACACGATTTTCTTCGTTATTTCAAACATTCCTGACAGACTTGTGTACATATTTCGCATACATTTTGACGCGCGTAGGTAGGAGCGTATTACCGCTTCCGAAATGTGTATTCATACTATTGCCTTCGAGTAACTGATCTGATGTTTGACGGAAAGGGCCGAAAATGTGCGATTGTGGGTCAAGTTCCCCACAGGTACTTCTTTCCCGTTCCCCCAATTTTTTTCCGTACCTAAAATTTTTCTTACCCAATTTTTTTCGTACCCAATTTTTGTTTCCTACCATTTTTTTTTTCATCCACAAATTTTTTTTCGTACCCAAATTTTGTTCGGTCCCAATTTTTTTTCCCAAATTTTTGTTCGTTCCAAAAATTGTTTTCGTACCCAATTTTTTTTTCAAAATTTGTGTACCTAATTGTTTTTCGTACCAACATACACAATTGTGGTGATTGTGGTGATGTAGATAAACTTAACTTGATGCTTTTATATCCATCCTCTCAAAAGCATCGTCACACCATTACTGTCAGTACTTTGATTTATGAACGTTAGCCTATTTATGCCTAGCGTCTAGAAAAAAAGGCCTTGGGAAACAGCGTTGACCCAGATGAGACGCCGCATGATGCGGAGTCTCATCAGGGTCTGGGCTGTTTGCTTAAAGGAATTTTTGTAAGAAAACATATAAATATAGAAATAAGCATACTAGACATCCCTAATTTTGAAAATAAATTGATCCAATTTAGAAGAATGGGAGAGTCCACTAGGCATAAATGGGTTTAATTGCTAGATTGTTGGGCAATCGAAAACTTCCGGGATATTGTTTTAGTATGTTGATGCTGCATTAAAAATATAAGTGTATATGAAGTGAAAACACCAAAAATAAACAACGGTTGCGATAGACACCTAAAAACATAGCATATATTGTTAGATGCCCATAATATCACTTTAAGCTATACATGTTTTTATAACCAAACTGTTGATCTTTTAGCTGACTTTTATCACGTTACAGCAATATTTACCGTAATTATAAGAGACACATTATCACTTTGAAATTTAATTGAGGGTAAATGTGTTTGACGTACAAGCTTCGGGCTTCTATTGAAGCGAAGCCAGACTATTAACGTTCAAAAACAGTAGTGGCTACGGTGTCCGCCCAGCGAACGGGAGGTCACGGGTTCGATCCCCACTGCGGGAGCGTTCTTCAGATTTCTCCTATAGAACGAAGTACTGGTTAAAGCCCCAGGAAAGGGACTCGAGAGCATTTCGAAAAGGCCTTATGCTTTTTATGCAATCGAGCTGAAATAAGAACTAAAAACATTTCGTCATTTGTAATACATGTTTTAACTGTATATAAGGGACTGTACTGTTGAGTACAAAAAAAAACAAAGTTAGTGTATAAGTTATTCCCCTTGCCACTGTTGGAAAAGAATTTAAAAAAAACAACGAAGGTTCAATAAATGACACAATACACATGTTGTTTCATTAATGAAAAACATTATATGACAAATTAATCTTAATTATGAATAGAGTTGTGAATAAAATTAAAATAAAATATGCTTTTACAAAAATTACAAGTTAAACAAAATCGTTAAAAAAAACAGGCTAATTTATTTTTTCCCAAAGGAAACCTTTATTTTTCAAAGCAAAAGCAATAGCAAACGTTTACGGCAATCTTCTATCGTACTGTTACATTATTTCTCCATAGTTATGTGATAGATAGTAGTTACCGTTCAATTTGAAAGAGGTCATACAGCTAGTTTTTTTAACAGAAATATTTACTTTAACTAGTGTTTGATGAAATCACGCGCTTCGAAATTACAAGATGATTAAAATGATCGTAAGGGCTTTTTTTCTTGATTTGTAATTTTTTGAAATGCCTTCCATTTTGGGGGTTATATTACATCCGAAAAATACGGAATACCGTAAGTACCATCGTGGTTACACATTAAAATCCAAAGGGGGACAATGCGAAAGAGCAATAGTACGCTGGCGGCAATTCGACAACGCGATAGTACGATGACGACAATTCGATAGTTCGATGGAGACAGTGCGACAATACGATGGCGACAGTGCGAAAGTACGATGGCGACAATGCGATAGTGCGATAATACGATGACGAAAGTGCGACAATACGATGACGACAGTGCGACAATACGATGGCGACAGTGCGATAGTACGATGGTGTCAATGCGATAGTACAATAAAACGATGACGACAGCGCGACAATACGATGGCGACAGTGCGATAATACGATGGGGACAATGCGATAATACGATGACGACAGTACGAAAACGCGATAGTATGATGGCGACAATGCGATGAGACGATAGCGACAGTAGGATATGACTATCGCATTGCCGCCATCTTACTATCGCACTGTCGCCATCGTATTGTCGCATTGTCGTCATCGTTCTATCGCGTTGTCGGATTGTCGCCATCGTACTATCGCTATCAACATCGTACTTTGCACTATCGCATTGTCACCATCCGGATTGTAATGTGTAACCACGATTTCACTAACGGTATTCCGTAGAAAAATGAGATAACTACCAGAGTTTTGGTAAACGTGACAATTGTGTAAGTTTGCATTATTTGAAAGAACATTTTGTTTGACGGGGAATGTATAAAAGATATATAAGGCCACTGCTGAAAATGGAAAAAGTGACCCGATATGTCAGGTGAAGTTTTGTTCATTTGACATAAAAGAATTCTCAGAGTATAATTTGATCATTGAGAACACTATTTCTATGAAATTCTAGATCAAAACATTCCAGATATAAAAAATCATCATGCGTTTTGATGTTGATTTTTGAAATCGTGCCTGCACAATCGGACCAAACACCTGTTTTAAACCTCAGTACTAGTTTTGTTACTCAATTATTCCACTGGGCGCTAAAATAAACATATCAGTGAACATTAACCCCCGGTTTTGTAATATTAGTAATATAAATTCTTCCGATGATTTATATAAGTCGCGTGTTGTTATTTTATCTTTAACTAAAAATTATGTTCATATTCGCTCATTTGGAGAAGTAAACGACATTTTTAAGAGTGAACTTTGATATCTACTATAAATAAGTGGTTTTATCGATATAAAGCGTAATTATGTCTGTTCAATACGTTTTGTAAAGATTGATGATTTAAGCAAGCGTCGAGTTTTATACTGCAAACACGTCAAACACAGTCAATCCCACACGAACTGGTACCAAAGTTCGACTTAATATCAAACCATCTGATATCTCTTTGTTAAATGTCCAAAGCGTCCACGCGCCTGTCGAAAAGAATCATCAACCCGTGGTGTATTGAATGCTAATTAATTTGATCACGTATATTTGTTTTCAAAATAATTTCGACGGATCGGTTTACCGATCGGCGACATTTATGCTAACTTTAATCGTGTCGTCACGCGATATTTTACTCTACCATTAAAAACATAGAGCCACAATATAAATAAAATGTATTCGATTGACTCGGTAGCTTGTAACAAGTAAAAGTGTTACGGACTATATTATATATGATATCTTAGTTTTGAGGTGAGCGGGTTACCACTATTACAAGGACCACATATCCAATACATGTGTTTAATTGTAATATATTGATAAAATATGTTACAATAATACAAAATAGGCAAGAAAAATTATACATTAAAGCCGAATTTCATAAAATGCTGCAAAGACAAATTAGCGCCCCGAGCCGATAGTGACGTACATATTTTCCTACAATAACCGAAGCATTCGTCTTTGTATTATAAACCGTAAAACTACGAGGGGTGTTCAAGAAGTTCGTGGATTTTCACTATAACTTATTAGTTTGCTGGTAAAAGTCAATGAAATTTACATATTATACAAACCAATTATCACGGACTTTATATATAAGCTAAAAATGCATGAATTCCATAAAGCGCGTTTGAAACGCGTTGCCATAGAGACCTCAGTAACGACATGCGGCGCACGCGTGTATTTTATTATAAGTATGAGCGTTACGCGAATTTAAATTTGGTTTAAATGCCGTTGATAAACAGAATTTACGGCAAATTTCACGTTACAGCGCCTAAGTCCTCCTTACCCCCGATTTGGCCCCTATGGACTTCCGCGTCTTCCCGGAAGTTAAATCACAGTTGCGCGGTATTCGCGTTGGAAGTAAACAGGAACTTACAGTTGCAGCAAAGCGAATCGTGTCGTCTTTTACGCTGACTGGTATAGAGACACTTTTGACAAGTGGATTTCCCGACACATAAAGTGCATTCGCGTTGGAGGTGATTATGTAGAAAAGATTTGACAGTTGTAAACTTCATAACGTCATTGACGTTGAACAGAAACGTTACACGTGCGTCGGTGTGCGCATTTTGCACATGTTTAAATATCTGATATATATTTATTGTTTTATATATTTCCATGATATTTGGAGAGTAGATTTGGAAAGGACGAAATATTCTTAACATGCTATTTGTTTGTCCATTTATGTTACCAAATGAAAGTTATAGCGAAAATTCACGAACTTCTGGAACACCCCTCGTAAGTTTATATACACATCGTACATGTATGGTATACATGCTGGCGAATTCGGCTGTACAGCCGTTTTCAATTTCAGAATTAAATATCTGGCTTATTTCGCATTTTTCGACACATGTTCTTCTTAACTTTTATTTTAATTTATAATGAAATATATATATGATAAGTTTTTTACACAGTTTATATAAATTCATAAATATTTGACAAAATCGTATATACCCGCTTTAACTCATCTGTCAAACATAGTGATATTTAATCTCCATGCAGTGTTGCCGCCCATGTTCTCACATACAATCTCTCAATCACCACGCAGAGTACGTTCCATGATCTCACATAAAATATCTCCAGAGTTATCTTTTCATGTTCTCACATACAATCTCTCATTCTCCCCGCAGAGTTGACGTTCCATGCTCTCACATTCACTCTCTCTATCGCCCCGCAGAGTTGTCATTCGATGCTGTCACATACATTATCTCATTCTCCCAGCAGAGTTGTCGTTCGATGATCTCACATACAATATCTCTATCTCCCCGCAGAGTTGTCGTTTCATGCTGTCACATACAATATCTCTATCTCCCCGCAGAGTTGTCGTTTCATGCTGTCACATACAATATCTCTATCTCCCCGCAGAGTTGTCGTTTCATGCTGTCACATACAATATCTCTATCTCCCCGCAGAGTTGTCGTTCCATGTTGTCACATACAATATCCTCTGTCTCCCCGCAGAGTTGTCATTCCATGTTGTCACATACATTATCTCATTCTCCCCGCAGAGTTGTCGTTCCATGATCTCACATGTGATATCTCTATCTCCCCGCAGAGTTGTTATTCCATGATGTCATATACAATATCTCTATCTCCCCGCAGAGTTGTCGTTCCATGTTGCCACATACAATATGTTTATCTCCCCGCAGAGTTGTCGTTCCATGTTGTCACATACAATATCTTTATCTCCCCGCAGAGTTGTCGTTCCATGCTGTCACATACAATATCTCTATCTCCACGCAGAGTTATCGTTCCATGATCTCACATACAATCTCTCAAACAACACGCAGAGTTATCCTTCCATGATCTCACATACAATCTCTCATTCTCCCCGCAGAGTTGTCATTCCATGCTCTCACATACAATCTGCCATCACAAGAAAATCTGTCTAGATTTGGAAGAATTTTATTTTTTGTTTTAAGTATTATATTATGAAAAGTAGTATCATTATCTTTTAATATGTTAAAAATATAGTATTCATTCATAATAAAAACTAAAATTTCTTAAAAAACATAATTAAATATAAATTATTATCATGTGGTTGTTTATGAAGGCAGTGATTTGATCAAGCTATGCTTGTTCCAGTGATATCTATGCGCGGAGGTTGAGAGATTTAATGATCGACGCATATAGCTCGACCTTTATTAAATGGCCCTGACAACTTACCTGTATGGTTTCTCTGTGGTTTTTCAAATTGGAAAAGTCTTATTAACGCTAGAGGTATCATACTACATAATTCACACCGACACCTTTTCTGTGCTTTTTTCGTCACAGTGTGCTAATAGTACTTTCGTAATGTCAGCGATATTAATGGGTCCATCTATATTTTTGTATAAAATATCACGCATAGTCTTTTAAGGCACATGCATGTTTCTTATCTCGACTTTATTTCAAACGTTAGGCTAAAATCGATCGGGATGACATGTGATTTATTATAAACACACATAATGCATAATGAGCTAACTACATTATAAACATATTAATCAAACAATTCTTCTACATTATTTAAATTTAACTAACAAACTTCACAATAAAATCACAGTTTTATCACAATCTATCACAGCACTTTATCACAGACATAAACATGCACACTAGATATCCCCTGAGAAACTCATTTACACGGCTGTTTTACTGGTTTTGGCGTTCTGTAGCATGACTTAACTGCACATGTACTATAGAAGTGAAACTGTCTTAACCCATTTATGCCCAGTGGACTCTCCCATCCTTCTAAATTGGATCAATTTATCTCCAAAATTAGGGATGTCAAGTATATTTATTTCTATATTTAGAATATTTCTTACAGAAATTTCTTTAAGCAAACAGCGCAGACCCTGATGAGACGCCGCATTATGCGGCGTCTCATCTGGGTCTTCGCTGTTTGCAATGTCCTTTTTTCAGGACGCTAGGCATAAATGGGTTAAGAGTCATGTAAGTTCATAGATATCCCGAAACTTTGTTTTGTAGTGGCTGCTATCATGGAAAAAAAACTAATTAAATGTCTCAACGTTGGTGTTGATACATGTTTATTTCGTATTTTAAACTCCACGGTTACATATTAAAACGTCATTGTAACCACTATAAGTAATTAGAATCGTCCAAACAATTGTCATCTGCTTGACGATACTTATCTTTACAATATGATTTTATATCAGCGAAAACAACAACAACTAATACAATTTATTTTAACAAGTTTCGATTAATGCCATACTTTTACCAGACACGTTGTGGTCAATTGAAATTACTTCTATTTGCTAAGAAACGCCTCGGGATAGAAATTTGCTTTAAGGCGATTCTTTTCTTGATAAATGAACTAATGATTTGCATGATTCACATAAGATGATTGCTTAGCAACGAGCCGTTCTCTTGGCAAATCTAATTCACATTTTGCTTATAATTGTCGCAGCCTTTGGCAAATTCGCACATTCTAATGGTCGCCGTGGTGTAATGGATATGGTGTCCGCCTAGCGACCGGGAGGTCACGGGTTCGATCCCCACCGTGAGAGCGTTCTTTAGATCTCCCCCAAAGACACCAAGTACTGGTTCTAGGCCCAGGAAACGGACTCGAGAGCGTTTATATAAGCCTTAGGCTTTCGATGCAATCGAGCTAAAATAAATAGGTTTAAACTAAATTCGCACATTATCATCTGAAACGTTAATATATCACGTAAACAGGGTACGTTTCTAAACATATTTCATTATACGTATTTTGTGGAGGTCGCCGACCCAAATGTAACCTCTGTTGTCAACGGCAACAGCATTGGGCTTGTTGAGCGTGTACGTAAACGGTAGAGGTTTCCCCTTGCTATCCAGAAGGTGTATAGTATCGTCCTTGAGGTCCGAGAGAATCGTGAGTCCGTGCGCGTCACATGCAACGCCGTCGGCACTTCCGGACGCCGTATACGTGTACTTGGTGGTACCTTCCGCGTTGATGACAAGATATTTGCCGGAGAGGCCCGTTGAGACGACGAAGTCGCCGTTTACAGTGTGACACACTCGGAAGAGACTGAGCCCCCGCTTAACGAGAATCTCCCGGATGCGCTGCCCCGTCGTGGTGTAGATCAGAATCTTAGCCACGCGCACCTGCTTGAACTTCGTTATTGGAACGTCGTTGCCGACGACGATAACGTTTGTACCATCGCGCGACGTGCACAGACCGCGAAGGAACAAGTCCGTCTTCGCGAAGTAAGAATCCATATGCGTGACACCCAGCTTGCGTATACACTTACCCTCATGCTCTGTCAACAGAACGGTCCCATCCAGTAGCGTCGTCATGTCGTCGACGTCGAACTCCGTCGTATCCTCTGCCATGACGCGCCCCCGGTTGTCGAACCGCTGCAGCTTGTTCTTGTATCCGGTGCTCACCCAGGCGCTCGCATCCGGCATCGTCGTGATGGCGGTCGTGTTTTTGTAGAACTTGTCCGACTCAAAGCTCGAGTACAACTGTAGCTCTATGGCCGGAAGTGGGACGAAAAGTCCTTCCGCCAGGAATTTCAATTCGCCCACTGACTGTTGTAGCGAGATCTCGTCGATGTTCCCCTTCTGGAAGTTGTGACGTCTCCTCCACAGCTTATCCGTGAAGGAGGGGACATCAGCAGCTGAAGGCAGAAACAAATAATGTATTTTTGTTTAGTAGTATAACATAAGGAGACACTATCAGATAAATTATTTTACCGTTAACTGTACCGGATAAGTGTTGTATTCTGTAAAATACTCATTTGTATAAAATAAAACGAAATTTATTTTTAAGGCGTGATACCGCTTATATCACCACGGGAAAGGGAGACCATTTATGCAATTTTTGTATGAACGTTAATGATCGTATCGATAGTTTTACAGTTCAAAAATACTACCGTAATTACTTTAAGTTTTCGGACACTCTAAGTTTACAGACATTTATTTAAAAATAATTTTGATTTTCCGACACCTTAATTTTAGTCTCTGAATTGTAAGACCGTGTAATTTGTGAATATGTTTCGTATCTAAATTATTGGACACGATTTATTTTTTAAATGTCCGAAAACATAGAGTAATTAAGGTATTTTAAACGAAAACCTTAAACCGGTAGCAGTTATTGTATTCCTAATTCTACGCATCCATGCAATCCACAAACACACTTGTTAAACAATGGACTCCGTAGAATGACCGTATGGAAACAAACACTCACTGTAACTAAATGCATGCCATAAATTCAATGGGCTCATTGAAGGTAACAAAGGCTATTGAAATGAGCCGTGCTCTGTGAAAATAGGATTTAATGCATTTGCGTAAAGTGTCGTCCCAGATTAGCCTGTACAGTCCGCACAGGCTAATCAGGTTACACATCCCACTTTTATGATTTCTTCTGTTTAATGAAAGTCTCTTCTTGACAAAAAATCAAGTTAACGTGAAAAGTGTCGTCCCGTATTAGCATGTGGGGACTACACAGGCTAATCTGGGACGACACTTTACGCAGATGCATTAAACCCGCTTTTCACAGAGCATGGCTCAAATGAAAGGCACTCGTTCAACAAACTGAAGTCAACAAACCTGTTATGTGGCAAGTACATACTTAATTTGTATAACTATTAAATCTTAAGCCCTAGGATAAATTAATAAATGGAATACCATATTATAGGTAAAAACAAATAAAAATAACAGTGCAAAGGAGTTTTTTCTTATACTGCGAACACTACAACATTTTAACTGTTCATATGCGGTCTTTTTTTTGGAAAGCAATGACTGTCCAAATAGCAATACATTTAGTCTCTATATTAAGTTAATCTGTCATTCTACGATGCGCATTGATGCATCTATTAAGTGAGAACAACATCATTATGATCCAACATGGCAACATAATGCCGTTATAAAGGCTTAATGTAATTATACGATGTTTATCTATTAATTGAGTTTTGTTCTGAGAAAACTGGGCATAATGCATGTGCGTAAAGTTTCGTCCCAGATTAGCCTGTGCAGTCCGTGTCGTCCCGGTTAGCCTTTGCAGTCCGCACAGGCTAATCAGGGACGACACTTTCCACCCAAATTGGATTTTTGCTAAGAAGAGACTTCATTTTAACGACAAATGTCATAAAAGCGGAAAGTGTCGTCCCTGATTATCCTGTGCGAACAGCACAAGTTAATCTAGGACGACACTTTACGCACATGCATTATGGCCAGTTTTTCTCTGAACACGACTCAATTTATTATTAAACAGCCTAGAAGACTTTTGAGGCAATGTCCTGTATCATGTAACATTGTGTTGCATTTCATTTAAACCTAGGTTAAAAGATTAGTTTTTAAGTCCGTGTAATATAATGCATGGTTTTTTTCCCCAGATTTCACAGCCTAAACCCTGTTATCTGCAATTTAGTGCATTCGGACAAGATTTATGTTCTTATAATTAAGATGAACATTTCTTTTGTTGCTTTTTTTTGGAAGAAAACATATTCATCTTAACCCATTCATGCCCAGCGTCCTGAAAAAAGGACATTGCAAACAGCGTAGACCCAGATGAGACGCCGCATGATGCGGCGTCTCATCTGGGTCTGCGCTGTTTCTTAACGAAATTTCTGTAAGAAATATTCTAAATATAGAAATAAATATACCAGACACCCCTTCTTTTGGAAATAAATTGATCCAATTTAGAAGGATGGGAGAGTCCACTGGGCATAAATGGGTTAAAATGGATAACAGGCTTGCTCAGTATGAAATAAATGAACGCTAAAAAGTTCATTGAATGTTAAAATCAGAGTCATGTTTTGTTCATCTGCTATCCAATAGTTGTTCTCAATTGTCGAACCAAAATGGGGTGAATATTGACGTTTAAGATTTCTTAAAATACGTTTGATATGCAGCATTACATCAATGCATATAGCACGCGTTTCTAAATATTCATCACGATATGTAATGTGTTTTAATATTGCATATTGTATTGCAACAAAAATAAAACATTATAGATTAATAAAATAGGGAAGAAAATTCTCCGAAAAACCACAATTTAATATTAGGAACCTATGGGAATTGGTTGTTTAGGTGTAGGGTTTTTTCATACTCGAGACAATTTGATTGCCTTATATTATGACAAATTCATCCAATACATAAGATTATTGGCTTTCCATAAGACATAATTAGAACGCATATTGGCAAAATGACCACTTGTTTGGGTTTTATTACAGGACATAAAGACAGCGTAAGCAAATATGTAGATAAATAGACAAAATAGAAGTTTCAGACGAGTCCATGCAATTATTTGTTGGTTTTATATCACACGATATAATCATCATCATCATCATTATCATCAGCATTATCATCATCATCATAAATATGACGGAAACAGATACTCAAACAACAACAAACACACATTAAATCATAAATCAGAAAAACCGACCTTTCAAACTTTCGATCATTTCGCCTGCTGAGTTTATAAACGCCACGTCGTTGTCCGTATCCATCTGGACGGCCGCAGTTTCTATCAGACCCTTGGTCGACTCCATTTTTTTCGTAACGGACTCCAGACAGCTGTCCAACTTGGCGATGTTCTCGTCGTGTTGCTGCTTCACCACCTGAAGGTTACATACACTAACTCATTTTGTATCCCTCCGTTGCCCATTCGAACGAATTGCCTATTCCTTAAAAGTTCATTTTTTCGTCTGTTTATTAAAACATATAGCACTATAACCCATGCTTTTAATGGTTATTTCATATATTATGTGTCTGCAGCTATAAAAAAGATACCAGTCTTGCACAATTTAACATAAAGGAAAAGCAAGAAAAATGTTTTAAAAACTCAAATTTGTATAACGGACCCTAGAGTACTCGGAATAAGCGTAATCCTACCTGCATAAGGTGTTCCGAGTGCTCGTCCACGATGTCCTTGATCTTCTGCGAGTGCTGCTTAATCTCACCGGTCGTATTTGTTGTTTCCTCCTCGAGTGCTGCTTTTCTGTTTAATATCTCTATAGACTCGGCCTTAAGTCGAGCCATATGCCCTCTCGCCGTTGTAATAGCCGCCGATACGCGCGTTTTCCGCTCCTCCACCGCTTCCTTTAAAGGCTCTGTAGGGTGACCTTCGTGGCTCACCACTTTGCAGTCCCTGCAGATCGGGACGCCACATTTACGACAGAAGAACTTCACCTCCTCGTGCTGGTGCTCATCACAAAAGACCTTGACCCTCAGCTTGTCGTTCACGGCTCGTATGGACGGTATGATGTTCACGTGGTGATCTTTGGACATCTTCATTCGCAGGTGCAGCTTGTTACATTTGTCGCAGAAGTACTCGTTGCACTCGGAGCACTTGAAAAATGCCGGATTGTCCTCGCATATGTCGCATACAACCAGCTCCGTGGGACCAATCGGGTATCGGATTGGCTTACGTTGAATCTTTGGTTCTTTCGGAAGCCGAATTCCGGCCCTGCAAATCGGGCAGTGACAGTGCTTCCCGCGACTATGTCTGAGGATGTAATCCTCAAGACAATGGGTGCAGAAGTTATGGAGACCCGGCAGGACCCATTGATAGTCCAGCTTCTTCGTACACACGTTGCATTTCATTGGATTACCTTTGGTGAGTTTCACGTTAGGCGTCATCGCGCCTGATCTTGAATAACGGGATACCACGGACTGGGGGCGGAACATCAGGGTGGGGCTCGTTAGGTGCGAGTGGTAAGAGTACGGTGGCGGGCTCGAGTATCGGGTCATCTGGGAGCTTGGCCGCGAGAGAGCCAGGCGTTCGATTCGCGTAAGCTCGTGATCCGGTTCCTTCTCTAGGTCGTTCAATGTGTAGCGCGTCATTTGTGAGCTAGGCCGTGACGTCACTAGTCGGATTTCGTTCGGCGTATAGCGCGCCAGTTGGGAATTGGGTCGTGGGTACGACATGGTTATGGCGTATCAAACGTCATGTTCAACTTTCACTTTGTTCACTTTATTCCTATGATATATAGGTAAATAGAATCCATTCAGCTTGTTTAAGTCATGTAACATACGTCGGAAATTACCAAATAAATGTATTAAATCCAGTAACTTTCTGATGTACACTATATTATTCTACCCAGTTCGGCCATTGTTCATCACACAAATATTTCACATTTGATACCATATCCCTGAACAAATACCCATTCTTTATTGAACCATGTATTGGTAACAATCGTAGAGCTAAACATAATTAAGATTACTTTAAAGAACACGTTTTAATTCATGAAAACTATTATCATAGCCACTACCATGGATGAATGCTACGACAAAAAGATTAAACATCTTTAAAACAAAAAGCCCGGTGGCAGATTGCCATGTTCAACGTATCTATCGCCAGTGGTTGAATACAATGTGTAGTTAATAAGCGCTGATTAAAGCTACACTCGCCGACAACGGTTACTTTAGGTATTCTTTTGAGTCGCGTTCTGAGAAAACTGGGCATAATGCATGTGCGAAAAGTGTCGTCCCAGATTAGCCTGTGCAGTCCGCACAGGCTTATCAGGGACGACACTTTCCGCCTAAACGTGATTTCCGGTAAGGAGCGACTTACTTGAAACTAAAAATACCATAAAAGCGGAAATCGTCGTCCCTGATTAGCCTGTGCGGACTGCCCAGGCTAATCTGGGATGTCACTTTACGCGCATGCATTAAGCGCAGTTTTCTTAGAACGCGACTCATTTAATTGATGACCGATTCATAAAAAATCATAATAATAAAATCGCCCGTGCTGGGAAGAAAGAGTGGAAATTACTTATATGTCTTGAAAGAAGATCAGATCTTGGTTATCCTCAATTTTAACACTGGTATTTTTGTCTGAAATCATACACAATTTACATATTTGTACGTAGTTTCAATAGGCAGACGGATGGACTGACTGACTGGCGGGCATACAGCCAGCAGACATGACGATTCCAATACACAACAAAACCTTCAAATGGCAAAACAATATCGAACGTGCAACTTTTTTTTTGTGGAACTATCATCTACACAAATGCACCGGGTACAACTAAGAAAAACGCATATTATTCATTGTATTATATGTGTCTTGTTCTGAGAAAACTGAGCATAATGCATGTGACGACACTTTCCGCCTAAACAAGATTTTCGGTAAAAAGGGACTTCCTTTAAACGAAGAATACAATTAAAGCGGAAAGTGTCGTCCCTGATTAGCCTGTGCGGACTGCACAGGCTAATCTGGGATGACACTTTACGCACATGCATTATGCCAAGTTTTCTCAGAACAAGACACATATTTTAAAATATATACGGCTACATCACAAGATACTACCTCGACAAAATCAGAGAGAAAATCCAGTTTGGATTTTTGAATAAACTTTTTTTTGTATTAAGTGTGAATTAAATTCAAGTGATCTTTACCCATTTCACCAAAATGGCAACAAGATTCATGCAGACATTTAGCTTTAAAGCCACAGGTATTTCCGTTCGATATACCTAACGATGTAGTTCACAATAAAAAAAATATAATCTCATTGTACGACGTGAACGAAATCAGAAACGCGATTTTGCGATGGCATCAACGGCGCCCGGGCTAAGGTAACACAATATGACCCGCTCACCGATGTAAGGACACTGGATATTTGAAATCTGATGAAAGCTACCTCTGACACGGGACCTACACAAAAGTTCAAATGAAGTGTGACGTGTTTATCGTACGATGACGAACAATATGACATTATTCGTATAGCTGTATTGAGTTTCATTAGTAAATATATTGTACTCGTGTACATCTTTGTTCGTGTGTGTAGAATTATCTGTTGTATGTCACTACGGTATTTAATTACCGTGTGTTTGAATTATTGTCTATTGTGTTTATAGTTAAGTCTGCAACAGAATAGCATCGGTACAATTATTTTAATTAAACGAATTTCGAATTGAATACATTATTTTATTTTTGTGAGTGTTGCACGTATTATTCGTTATGCATTCATTCGACTAGTATAATTAGTTTCTTGTGATAGATTAGTAATTTCGAATGTATGGAACATTTGAAAGAAGCTCTAGTTATATGAAATAAAATCCTAAATAATACCGTTTAATAGATTTCAACATCCCGTTGTGTTTTACCTTATATTGTGTTTACTTTTATTTGTATTTTAATTGACTTTTATATTATAAAATGTTAAGTCATTATTCGCATAAACGTGATACAAAATACGGTGTATATTTGAGTATGGATACTTCGTATGAACAAACTGTCTGGCTGTATGTCTTTCCTATTTGTTGTCATTTGGTCATTGAAGCTGTAATAGCAAGAAGATTAATTTATTGTTCCACGAGCAAAGCGCATTTAACCCATTTATGCCTAGCGTCCTGAAAAAAGGACATTGCAAACAGCGTAGACCCAGATGAGACGCCGCATAATGCGGCGTCTCATCTGGGTCTGCGCTGTTTGCTTAAATGAATTTCTTTATGAAATATTCTAAATATAGAAATAAATATACTTGGCACCCCTAATTTTAGAAATAAATTGATCCAATTTAGAAGGATAGGAGAGTCCACTGAGCTTAAATGTGTTAATACCGACGTCTTAAAACCACAACTATATACCCTTCCCCTTGAGCTGCCGCCAACAGACTCAAGCTACACTAAAAATGGTTTTATTTTTTTGAAAGATACGACCAGAAACAATGTGTTATACTTGTGTTAGGCAAAATAACTTTCAACTCATAAATTCAGTGCAATTACATATAAGCCTGATGCACCGAACATAGTCAAGTCAGAAATTAATTTTGTTCTTAAAATAATAATGTCAATTAAATATACCATTACAGTAATGACCTAATTTGTTTTCTCAGTCGCAAAAGTATGTGTAAGATCATATCAGATTTGATACAAAGTGTGTCTATTTTACATTCGTTATTTATTAGCCAATAATCAACTATTTTTTGATCTGATGCGTGGCTTTTAACCCATTATGCCTAGTGGACTCTATCATCCTTCTAAATTGGATCAATTTATTTCCAAAATTAGGGATGTCTTATGTATTTATTTCTATATTTTGAATATTTCTTACAGAAATTTCTTTAAGCAAACAGCGCAGACCCTGATGAGACGCCGCATCATGCGGCGTCTCATCTGGGTCTACGATGTTTGCCAAGGCTATTTTTTTTCTAGACGCTAGGCATAAATGGATTAAACGCTTAGATTGTTGTAGTAAACCGATAAATAAGGTTACACCGACAATGATTTCTTTGATAATGTAACGGTTATTTCTTAACAATAAAATGTAAAACTGTAACGTGAATAGTTACAACATGGAAACAAATTAAATCTATAATGTCTTAAATTTCTATTACTATCTAAAATACTAGTGAACTTTAACTCGACAGCGTTTTCCCATGATTTATTCTTAATTAATAATCGTAATAAAATCCAAGCAATATTCAACGCATTAATTAATAAAAATACGGATTCTTCAACTTGAAAAAAAAATAAAATAAAGTTATTGCTTGGTCAATTAAAAATCAGTATTTTTTATATAGAGACCGGCTTATAGATGTTTACAGATATTGTACATGGTGTGTGTAGCTTTAAATATCCAATTAACTCATTGATATCGCAGCCCGTGTCATGTACATTCATTGTTTTACGTTACAAATGTAAAACAACACCGTTTATCTGCAATTATTTCAAAAGAGTGCTTTAGTATTCAAATAGCGATGATCGGATACCCAAGATTAACCCTGCATTCTTCGTGATACGTGAATTGACTTAAAGTATCAAAGAAATTCCGCATATATCTGAATCGCAAAGTTAAAAGACCGTGTGTATATTTGTTGTGGATACCTTCAAATAGGTTTTGGTGAAATATGTATATTTAAGTAAAACAAATTTAAAAGTGATATCGCTTAAAAGTAAATTTTGAAGCGAAGATTTTATAGTGCTGGAAAGGTTCATGCTGGAAAAAGGCGATTTCTGACTTAGGGCTTATCACACTTTACAAGCAAGCAACCGCTTTCCTTCTTTTTATCAACGCAATTCCTGTGCAAATATTGAAATAAATTAAAGATAACTCATCGAGCATCGAAATCATGATGAACGACACTTTTCTAAACACTTTGTTGGAACTGACGGAAAGCGAGCCTGACGACCACAAACGGCCCACTTCCGGTGCGCATGTGCGGCCAAACTCGGTGCTGTTTTCGCGACCGCCGAGTTCGATCCTCGTGTCTCGGCCCCCGAGCGCCGCGTTCTTTGGGCGTCCAAATAGTAACACCCGGAAACGGCGACCACCAAGTAGCAGCACGCTCCGCCCAAGGTGTGTACGTGTAAACGTTTTTTTACCATGTTTACCTTTTTTAACACCATTTCAGGCACACCAAGGCGGACAATTTACCAACTTATAATTTTCCTGGGTAGGTAAAGCCAATTTACGGATTCACCTGTACTTAGCGCACATACTTGTATTAGAAATTAAAATCTATTTATTTAAGCTCGATTGAATAGAAGGCATTAGGCTTTTTGAAAAGCTCTTGAGTCTATTTTACCATTTAGTGACAACTGCTCTACGTAAATTAGAGTCAGGCAGAAGAACGGTAGGAATAACATGACTCCCCTCATAACTTATAGTGAACGGACTTGAAATATGACTTACAATTGGCAGATTGACAATCAGGCGCTACAACGGCGCCGTTATATTGTGTTATGACCTCTTCAATCCAGGTTAATGACGTCAACATTGTGACATCATGGTGGTCTATTAAAGGGACATTTCCATTTAGTATCACACACAAATATTGCAATTATATTAAGCGTCTATAAGCTAAAATCTACAAAAAAAAGCAGGTAATTCTAAGTCGTTTAAAATATGGCACATAATATTTAAATGTTGACATTGTTAACTCCTCAAATTCATTTTAAACAACATTTTATAGATTGGGTCGCCCTGTTAGGATATATCAGTATAATTAAAAGTCACGCTGATAACACAAATGAGTTTTTCATTGTTGTAATATTGATGTTACATTATAGCATTAACGTGTTATTAAGAACTCTCATTTAAAGGGAATGCCAAACTTTAAATAACAACACATTTAAATTGTGTAATTATCCCTCACAGTATCCATACTTACATTATGGAAAATAGAAATGGGCCGTGCTCTGAGAAAAAGGGGTTTAATGCATGTGCGAAAGTGTAATCACATACAACCATGTGCAGTCCGCACAGGCTGATCAGGGTCGACACTTTCCGCCTTAACTGGACCTTTGCTAAAACGAGTATTCCTTTTAACAAAAATATCATAAAAGCGTAAAGTGTCGTCCCTGATTAGCCTGTGCGGACTTCACAGGCTGATCTGGGACGGCACCTTACGCTCATGCAATTAACACCCTATTCACAGAGCACGGCTCAAATATTATATTTGGAGGACGGAAGCATGTAGATATAACTTGGCAATACACAATCAGTTCTATCTCTGGTAAACAATTACACATCATTACATACTATTGAAATGTGATATAAGCGACCTTAAGACCTTTCGTGGTATAACTGATTTAAACGTTTTCTTACATCTGTCAAACCATCAATCATTTTTTTAAATTTATGGCGCGTGAAATTCTTACATTGATTAGGGAAATGACCAGAATAATTCAAGATGATTATGCCCATATCGTCCCCTCAAAAAATCAAAAGATGTAGTTTATATTCTGTTCTACGAAAATCACTCTCTTGCTTTACCATATATAATTGATGTAGATTGTTTTCGTCGTGGTATTTAAGTGATGTGATTGTCTTTACCGGCACCGACAGACCACACAGCGGCGGACCACATGTAGCCCGTCCCCCGAGCGTCTCGACGATCGCGTCCATCCGCGCACCTTCGTCTGCCGCCGTCACCAAGCGCCACAACCCGATGAAATGCACCGTCTGCACGGATGGATTCAAGTTCCCAACGAGCACACCCTGCTTTGATAACTACTGCGTGCGATGCCTAGAGGACCATATTCTCACGTTCAAAAGGGGCGCAGGATGCGACTGTCCGCTGTGCAGGTGTGGGATATTGTTGCCGCTGTCGGCACAGAAGGACGGTCTTCGTTACCAAGGAAAAATGATCAATTCGCTAAATGGAACTGGGCTACGCGTTTGCAATAACTGTAAGGAATCCAGATTGGCACAATATCGATGTAACGCATGCGAAGAGCAGTTCTGCGAAAAGTGCAATAAAGATTTCCTGCGCCGCATGCGAATCGACGGGCATTTTAATACAACGCATTTCAGCGATTTCACCGGCGTCGACCACGCTATTCCGGCCATCAGTGCCGTCGGTCTAGACGAAGACTCGCTCGATTCCGTTTCATTACCATCACTGCTGCCAAAGAGCTTCGGGTTACGATGCAAGGATCACGACGATGAAGAACTACGATTCCACTGCAAAGACTGCGACAAAAGCATCTGTCGGGATTGCAAGATTCTGTCCCACGAAGGTCACCAAACGTTGGCACTCGATGACATTTATGAAGACAGAAAGCAACATTTGTCTCAAGCCATCAAATTGTCAAACGCCAATATCAGAAAATTACACGCCGAGTGCGCTGAGATCAATTCCAAGAAGTTAGAAATCGATCAGGAATCTAGGGAAGCAATTTCCCAAATTGAAAACCAGGCTAATGAAGCGAAACGGATGATTGATGAACTGTCAAAAGCAATGATAAAGACAATTCTGACGCAGAACACTCAGAGTCGCGGACAACTTGACCGTAGTCGAGAAATAGTCAAGGAAAAAGTCAAGACGTTGCAGAGTTATGTCGAAGAAAGTACAAAGTACCTTGACTCAGACAACTGCTTTGACATTATTGACAAATCTCCAAAGATGACCAGAGCGATGAACGGTACACTATTCTGTTACTTTTTTATGAAGTTAAAAAAATCAACAATACATTTATGCATTATATAATACAAATGAGTTTTTAAGTTATCGTTTAGTTGTTAACATATATTTTAGCATTATTCAATTCTGTTTAATAGAAAATCAAATTAATAAATAGTATCAATTTCTTTTATTTAATGTCAAACTTTATTTTGGTTTTTCTTTTCATTTGTCAAACCATCAATCATGTTTCAGATTACTAGAAATTATTAAACTTATTTAGGGAAATGGAGGAAAAAAATTAATATCGCAATGTCAATCTCGTCTCTTAAATTTCAGGAGACGCTATCTTTATTAATTTTGTTACGAAAGTCACTTCCTGGCTTCAAAGAAGGAGTTTTTACTTAAAGTAGATTGGTTTCTTATTAAAGCAACGGATATGACAGGCCTGACAATAATTGTATTTAATTATATTTTCTAACACCTGAACATACTTCAAGCTAGAAGCAAAAAGGATCTTAAAAACCTCATAAACTTCGACACATATCACATTTTATGACTTATCAACTTGTTTCAGAGAATAAATATTCATTAACTCTTTAACCCTTAAAGCGCTGGAGCTGCATTTTAAAGGCCTTTGCAAACAGTTTGGATCCAGATGAGACGCCACAGAACGTGGCGTCTCATCTGGATCCAAACTGTTTGCTATTCTGATAGTATTCTTTGAAAAAAAAATGAAGAAAATGCTAATTTTAGAAATTCTGCAGACGACATTTTAGCAGACGACAAATTTCCCAGCATGCAAAGGGTTAAAAATAGCATAATCCATAACTACATGATAGCATCACGAGCATAAAAACAAGTCAATAGTCTGACTCAACTTTGAGACTGTTCTCAATTTTACGATATGTTTAATCATCATGTTCAATTAAATCTTTGTTTCAATTTGAGGATGAATATGTGCATATTCTAATTGTTGATATTTGAGATAGTTTATGCGCTAAACGCCAATTTCAATAACCATCTGGGTGGCAACTCAAAACTACTCTTCTGTGGTCAGATCGAAAGTTGATAATGTTAAATGATACTTGGCCACGATATGTGACACAGTAATATTGTCAACATTTTTTTTTTGTAACCCGCAGAGACAGACGTGTCTCCGACTGCCGAGCGGCATTGGCGTAAGAAGTACGTGTTCCTACCCGTTGACCTGAAGATTCAGACATCTCAGCACATGTTCGGTCGCCTGCAGACCATTGTGGAAGGCCTCATTAGAGAGGTGCCATGCGTGGAACTGGAGGTTAGCCGCTTTTCGATATGCTAACTCACCAAAATAAACGTACAACCAGCGTAAATTGCACAATTCCGTCGAGCCATTTATCTGTACGTATTAACGTACCTGTTCACTGGTGCGTTGATTTTGTTTAAACTTTTACAGCTGAAGAATCTTCATTTGCGGTGATCGATAAGACAATACATGTGATTGTGACCAATCTTTCTTTCTCATTTGCATATATACATATACGTTGATCACGACAAAAACTCGAATGTACCCAAATACGGTATGTGTCTGTGAAACATGTTGTGGTATAGACAACAGATTATTCCATAGGACGACACATTCTCTTAGTATTAAAACAGCTACATTACCCGTTAGCGGAGTGCAAATACTATTCTCGAACATAGGCGCTCGATGTCAATGACAATGTTTTATTTATTTATTTGTTTTTTAGTTACCCATTGTTTAATATAATGCATACACATACTAAATTAATAAAAATCTTCTGACAAAACGTCTTCTTAAAAAAAAGATATTTCGACTATGTACATAGATATTGACAAGGTAAATCACTCGCCATTTTCTAAAGCAACGGAAGTGCGTCATTATGCATAATTAAATCGCTATCACCCCGCTCGCTTATTGAAATGCGCGCGCACCAAACAAGTGAAGTTTAATGTCAGCGTCGAAACTATCGCTACGCAACATTATTAGCACTGGAACAATACTTCAGAACGGCAATTTAACCCATTTATGCCTAGTGGACTCTACCATCCTTCTAAATTGGATCAATTTATTTAAAAAATTAGGTGTGTCTAGTATATTTATTTCTATATGTAGAATATTTCTTACAGAAATTCCTTTAAGCAAACAGCGCAGACCCTGATGAGACGTTGCATTATGCGGCGTCTCATCTGGGTCTACGCTGTTTTCCAATGCCTATTTTCTAGACGCTAGGCATAAATGGGTAAACACGATTGCGAAATACATTAAAATTGCTTTGTATTGCAATTTTGCATTTCGGTATCCATTTTTACTTTAATGATTAGCTCGATATTAGTATTGCCATTAGTTTGAAGACGGATGATGCACAAACACCAACATAACGCAATTCTATTTTCTAAAACGCATATCATCTCTCTTTGTATTCAATGTCATTTTATTACTATACGTATCCGCTGTTTAGCATGTGTTTATTTTTTACCTATTTAATACGAGGTTCTCATCATTGCAGCTCCAAAGCACTTTCAACAGCGACATGAAATACAAGAGTACGACTTCACTAGCGCCTCTAACCGATGGCACTGTTTGGGTGTGCAACGGGTACCGCAACAAAATTCATCGATTTACTCAGAACGCTCAACTCGTACAGAGCGAAACGCTTGATTTCGACGTGGATGACATGGTAAATGGACTCGGGGATACACTATTTATGACCGAAATAAATGGCAAAACAATACGCAAATATGGCGGAAATAAACTGACAATTTTTTCAAGGGCGGATTTTTATCTAAGGGGAATAACTGTTTCGAAAGACAGCAAATCAGTTATAAGTTGCGGTAATGACGTTCCGATTGCATGTTTAAGAGAAGCGGCAATATGTAAGATATACGTGTACAATATGACCGGCAAACCGATGAAAGAAATTCTTGTAGATGTTGGAACAAAGGGAGTGAGCCTTTTCAGGATTTGTCATACGATAAATGAAGAGTACATTGTATCAACCGGGCTCTCGGCTTTGTATTATATCATCGGCGAAACTGGAGAGCTGAAGTTTCGCTACCAGGCCTCAACATCGGCTGACGGAGTGGCAAGCGACTCCCATGGTCTGATCTACTTGTCAGCATGCAAAGATGACACCCTGTACATTCTAAACAGCAAAGGTGTACCAATACCATCGTCGTACGCCATGCATAAACCAACTGCTGTAGCTATTGACAACGCTGACACGATCTGGGTTGGGGACTGGAATAAAGTGCATGTCTTAAAGTATAAGATGTAAATCACATTGATTCGATTTGAGCCAGTTTAATCAGAGCGCATTAAAAACGCATTTCCTATTTAAAGATGAGTTAAAAAAAATCGCCCATTGTTAAATACTTGCATTTGAATAGGAAATTACTTGATTTAAGAAAGACTTTATCCAATTACATTGCGAGTGCATAGTTAATAAAAGAAATATTTATTTACAAATAATTAAAAATAGCATTGTCAGATATTTTCAGACTGAAACTAAAAAAATTTTTAATGTTTTTTTGTACATGTTTTAAGTTCTGAGCTCTTAATAATTTGCCTTTTATAAAAAAGATATTATATATATGTGTTCATGTTTCGCATTTTTCCAACGGCATTCAATAACATTTTTCAGTAAACAAATACGATATCTGAATAAAATTCGCATTTGTGTTCGAATGAAATTGTTCCTTTATGTTCGATATTATAAAGATGTTAAACATGCTGTTGTTATAGATAATATGCATTGGAAATGTTCCGATATTTCAATGACAATCGGAAGTGGTAATTTTGTTTAGCTATGCTTCTATTATTTGGTTATTATTAAATTCTTCATTAATTAAATAAAAGCTGGATAGCGCATAAATATTTTGTGGTCTTACAAAATACAACCCATTTCCAATTTGTGACTGGTTATACCATACTGTGACAATCTGTTTACGTTCAATCCTATACATCCGTATAACTTAATACTGGGAGTTTAACCCATTTATGCCTAGTGGACTCTCCCATCCTTCTAAATTGGATCAATTTATTTCCAAAATTTGGGATTTAAAGTATACGTATTTCTATATTTAGAATAGTTCTTACACAAATTCCTTTAAGCTAACAGCGCAGACCGAGATGAGACGCCGCATCATGCGTCGTCTCATCTGGGTCTACGCTGTATGCCAATGCCTTTTTTCTAGACGCTAGGCACAAATGGTTTAATGGTCTCCGTAAAAAGTAACTTCCATTACAATATCTCTCATTAATAGATCCGAAGTCTACTTACCACGGGCTGTTTTGCACGTGTTCTTTGGCACAATAGCAGACTTTATACACACACGATTTTGATAACTTTTGTAACGCAAGATTGGCATTCAGTTGCTCATGCATATCAATTTAATGGTATTTGATACAATTTATCCGTTGCCATTCAATAATTCGTAAAGTCTTAATATTAGATTGACACATATTAAACACACATACGTTCGAAGTGAACACGAGTTATATATTATAGTTGTGGTTCGTTTCCATCCTTTATAACTTGATATTCCAATGTTTTAACCCGTACAGTGCTGGAACCGAATTTTGAAGGTTTTGCAAACAGTTTGACTCCAGATGAGACGCCACAGAACGTGGCGTCTCATCTGGATCCAAACTGTTCGCTATTCTGATAGTATTCTTTGAAAAAAATAGAAGAAAATGCTAATTTTAGAAATTCTGCAGACGACATTTTAGCAGACGACAAATTTCCCAGCATGCAAAGGGTTAAGATATACTGTTCTGAATGTACTGAATGTCATCTCAGTATTCCAGCACAATGCCGAGAAGTATCATCTGACGAATCTATGTACATAGAAACATTTTTATAACCCTTGGACCAGTTTCGTTATAAATACACGGATGGACAAAGGCAAATAAAGAACACGTTGACCAATTCCCCGAAACATTGGTTAGATCGATTGTAGTTTACCATAATAGTACTTTTATGGTCTTTAATTACGGTACAAATACGTGTTTCTTGCATTTGCCTGCGAGAGTAAACCAAATTATTACAGAAAGTAACAGTAAGTAATGATACCAGTATAACATTGACTCACGTTCTGAGAAAACTGGGCTTAATGCATGTGCTTTAAGTGTCATCCCAGATTAGCGTGGCCAGTCTGCACAAGCTTATCAGGGACGACACATTCCGATCAATGGTATTTTTAGTTTCCAGGAAATCCCTCCTTACCGAAAATCAAGTTTACGCGGTAAGTGTCGTCCCTTACAGTCCGCACAGGCTAATCTGGGACGACATTTTAAGCACATGCATTAAGCCCAGTTTTCTCAGAACAAGGCTCTTATACAGTTATTTCGTTATTATGTTGGTGTCACGAACGCTTCCGTTTACAAGATGATGTGTTAATAATGTTTTATTTGTTTAATTGAATCGATAATTTTTTATCAGCAAAGTGTGTGACATGATAAGTATACAGGACATGATAACTATACAGATTCACAATCACTCATTTTCATTCATGCTTAATTTGTTTAGTACAAGCTTTTCGAAATCTAAAAAAGAGTAATAATTATAAATAATATGTATTGCGTATGTGATTTAATAAGTTTGACGAAAGCAAAGGTGTCTGTTTCAAAAGTTATTGGCAGCATGTGCATACACGTGTTGCACATGCAATGTCGCCAGGAAAGCCATGGTATATCTTAATAAAACAAAAAATGAAATGGGAGCTCACTGCACTGTTTTTCTAACGTCATGCACCCAGCTGACAGGTATCCTATTAATGTTGCTAAATGTTTTGTACTTAATGCAATCCAGCAAGAATTCAACGGACATACCATCCTTTGACAATGTATTAAGCGTCAAGATTATGGACGCTGTATAATTTTAAATGGAGGTTGCGCAAATGATCTCAGGAAATTAAGACGATATTATAGCATTCTAAGCGAAATAGAGGACGCTCAGCGTTGAACTTGTGTTGCAATATATTTTTAGACTTATGTTATTTGCGAACTTAAATAGGAAATTCCATAGACCTGAAATAGCTGCCATAAAAAGCAAATCGGGCTGAGCTGCCATATAAAGCAAATTGAAACAACTTGAAAAGAATAATAAAAGTTAATGTATTTCAAATTGTCAATTACAATTGAAAAGTACATTGAATAATTTCTACGATATAAAACTAAAGATTATTCGTACATTTGCAAAAAAAAATTTAATTCGTTATTGCTTCGAAGTTTGCGTTATTCATGTTTCTAGAGAGAAAGTTAAATGTTAATGAATGTCGTTCTTAAACAACAAAAGCAGAAGATTACAAGATTTTAAACGCTCTGAAACGCACACGACGGCATCATGCACTTCGAAGCAAGGTTTGAATAAATCTTCCCTTTTGCCCCATTCTCATAACAGCAACACACTTTCAAGTATGTGCGCTGTCAACCCGATTCTTATGCAGCACCAAATGTTCCAGGTCATTTTATGAAGTGGCGCTTGCTTTTGTTCATTTCCAATAGAGAAGTCTTCTTGTGCGATTTACATAACGTATTAAGTTTAGTTTAGTTTAGTTTATTAGATAATACAGTAGGCAATATGCCCATGAGTATACATGAAATATCAAATACAATAAGCAAAAACACAAAGTTTAAGTCTATAGCTATGGGTACACAATTACACACATGTTTTAAATATTTCACAATCCGCTATATTTGTAATTTTATAACGAGTTCATTATCATTATAACGATATGCGCTCTTAATTAAATGCAAAATAATAAAAACACCACGACACTACAATATGATTGTTAATAATTTGCTATCTATGGTGTCACACGCGGCGCCTATGGTTTGATTGGTCGGGCAGATTGCGATGATGATTCTCTATACGTTCTGATTCTCTATACGTTCTGATTCTCTATGCGTTCTGATTCTCTATGCGTTCTGATTCTCTATACGTTCTGATTCTCTATACGTTCTGATTCTCTATACGTTCTGATTCTCTATGCGTTCTGATTCTCTATACGTTCTGATTCTCTATGCGTTCTGAACTACGCCATGCAAAATGTAGCTGCTCTTCCTGTCAACAACACTGGTACTATTTGAAATCAAGTGACGAACGCTGAACGACTGGTTCTTGTCCTAAATAAAGTTTGATATCACGTCAAGATATCAGCTCATTTTCAGAAATGTCAACTTCTATTGGAAATTATATTTTACATTCAGGTAATTCAATTGTATTTTAATTGCGCAATTATATATATGTTGATAAATTGACAAAGTATGAATGAACGGGGAAAACCAATTCTCGTATTTTGTAAATAACAATTAACATTAGACCAGTGAACGGATAATGTAACACGCTTTTTTCATGGTAGTAATAACCTCTGCGGTCAATTATCTCCACTGTTGAATGATTTCAAAGGCAACAAAAACAAGGGACCTAACTGTGTTACTGCAATCTAAAAATCTATAGAGGTTTTTCAATTTGTGGTACGAAAGACTCAGTCTATTGCCGCAGTCTTATCAACTTCATCTCTTTAAATATTTGTTTTCATAGATATAGGATCTGGCACGAGTTTTCATATCATACCATATTTTATTAAACGAGTTCAGGAAGTTTGTTAGTAAGCGAGCCTTTGGCGAGCTTAATAATGAATTTCCTGGACGAGTGTAATAAATATATGGTATGATATGACAAAGAGCGTCAGACCTTTTTTATCACATGCTTTTAAATGAGCAAATTAAATAAATATTTTCGCAAAAATAATGATAAATCCCGAATGTTGTTTACATTTCGTGACGTCATTTGACGTTGCAACGTCATTTCAGCAAAATAACAAAATGCGATTGGTCAATAAACGAAAACTAAGCCAATGAAATAGCTTTAAAAGTACATTACACATGTGCAAGATAAAAATATATGTAATAGTTATTTAACATGGGAAACAGGGTAGGGCATGTGATAAATAAGCCTAGCAATCACATCAAAATGCTATTGGACTTTTAATGAACTAAACAAATAATATTCTGTTCGTAGACTGTTAATTTTTAAAAGGATTTGTGGCATAAAAGAAGTTAACCGTCATTCAATTATTTTATTGTGTTATATTATTTTCGAATATGGGGTGATTATAAGCGTTAATTATGGTTTATTTTATACTAACATTGTGATGCATGTACAATTACGGGATATCTTATGTTATGTTAACAACTGGACTGGCTGACACAGTTTTAGAGCGCTTACAAATCCAAGGATCGCTGATTCGAACACCGGTCCGGCCATATATCTAGCATTGGGATTGTTAATTAAAATCTGTCTACAGCTAGTGTTCCCTCTCTTAGATTCGAATAGGGCATTGTTAACATGATACTGGTTATCCAGCTGAACCAGCTTAACCAGAAAAAGTGTTAGTCAGTTTACACTTTAAGTTTACCACTTAGATACGTATTTTGAGGTATTTGTAGTCCCTTATAACGTGAAATTTGATTTCAGACCATTCTTACTAGATTCATGTTTAAAAAGCTTCATTTCCAAACCTAAGATACTAATGAGAAGCAAACAGCGTAAAACATGACCATTCTGCGAGTTACTTGCAGGCTGTTCTGGTTAAATGCTATTTGCACAAAGCGATTTGTAATTTGCTTCTGAGTGGGAGAGGATTAAAGGACAACGATATTACTGAACTAATGTTAAAGATGGCGAAGCATTATTAACCCATTTATGCCTAGTGGACTCTCCCATCCTTCTAAGTTGGAACAATTTATTTCCAAAATTAGGGGTGTCAAGTATATTTATGTCTATATTTAGAATATTTCATAAAGAAATTCATTTAAGCAAACAGCGCAGACCCAGATGAGACGCCGCATTATGCGGCGTCTCATCTGGGTCTACGCTGTTTGCAATGTCCTTTTTTCAGGACGCTAGGCATAAATGGGTTAAAGATGGCGAAGCATTATTAAGCAAGCAAACAGCGTTAAAAAACAAGACAAAGATATACATCGATAAGATGAATGTATTTGGTTATTGAAAACTAGTTGTTATTCCATTACAATTCTTAATAGAGGGGACTTAACTTTTATCCCATTTCTGTCCGTCTTTCATTGTTTTTATGTGCCCTTTTGCGTCCGAATCTGGAACTTGCCGCTTATCAGGAACGATGGCTGTATGGGGGAATTTATACAAGTCCGACGACAGTAAATCCAATAACTAAAGACAGTATCAGAAAGTGTAGATATTAAATTTGTCATGGCTGCGAGACGGAAATTGAAGCCCTATTGTAGGACGTAATAAAGTTATTTCGTTATTATTTTTTATGTCATGAACACTGTCGTTTATAAGATGATTTGTTAAGAAATGTATGTTGATATTAATTGAATCAATATTTTCTGATTACCAAAATGGGTCACATGACAAGTATACAAATACACAATCACTCGATTTTAATTCATGCTTAATTTATTTAGTTTTATTCGTAAATTAATTTTTTGTTTTGTTGTTATGGTTACAGAAAATTGTTAAAATCTTGACCTTGCGATAGCGCAACAATACACGAGCTATGCTGATCAAACTTCATAGATTGACAACGGTAAATAAAGGGAATATACTTTATTTTAGTTTTGCGTCAAAGATAAAGTGTTGTTATTCAGGAAGATGTGAATAACCTGGGTCTTCCGACAACTCAAGTAATAACCCATTTATGCCTAGCGTCTAGAAAAAAGGTCTTGGCAAACAGCGTAGACCAAGATGAGACGCCGCATAATGCGGCGTCTCATCAGGGTCTGCTCTGTTTGCTTACAGGAATTACTGTAAGAAATATTCTAAATATAGAAATAAATATACTAGAAATCCCTAATTTTGGAAATAAATTGATCAAATTTAAAAGGATGGGATAGTCCACTAGGCATAAATGGGTTAATTCTATGTTGATTACACTCAGTATATGGATAGAGGAGAATATTGGACATTTTGCACGTTATTTCAGTCGTGTCTGTTCTTCTGCCTGTCTGTCCGTTAGTTCGTCTGTCCATCCGTCTGATTGTCCGGAATATGTGGATCATGCAGTAACTGAAACATATGTAAGCTAAATGAATGAAAATTTATATGTGGGTTGATAGCCATAGCGAGAAAAGGAACATTATTTCAGTTTTAGTTTGCCAGACTAAGAAAGTGCGGTTGCTTTGGTAACAAACAATAAGTCAAACATTGAAATTTGGATCCTTCGAACTATCTCAAGAATGTAAGCTGGGTCGAAACTTGTTTTGTGAATATACGACCATATGTTGAATGTGTACGTTATTTCAATACCTTTTGTCACCGTAATGCTTACTCAACATAAGCCCCGTAGGGGACTGGTGCTTTATTTGTGATAAAGCTCTTTTTTAATTTATCTTTTCGTGATTTTTTATTCTTAATTACGTCAGTCAATTTGAAAACAAAAGGAAAAATAAAATGAACTAGAGATCTTTTAATACAATATATATATATAACATAAATAAAATGTATACATGCTTAACTTTAAATCAGCAGCACAATTGAATTATAATATGCACCTGGCATAGAACATGCCCAACAATTAAAGAAACAACGTATCTAAGAAAGCGCAAGAATGATTACGAAGACCCAGCCATTGTTGTATACCAATAAAAAGCTACATGCTATTTTTATTCCGCCACAAATAATTGTTTCTTTTATTATCGGAAATAGAGAAAATCACGAATGACGTAAATAAGATAAGACATTGATTCGAGCATACTGTTTCATCCATGTTGCAGAAGATGGGTTAAGCGATTTATTCAAGACGAGTATTCCTATCGATACAAACTGCCCCATGTAGCATTCGTATAATTCGTTAAAATTGAAATGCGCCCATATACCAAAGAAAATCTTTACTGCTTTACAAACCTGTTTCGGTGTGTAACAAGGCGTGAATGTTGTATTACCAAGTGTTAATGTTTTGTGTTTTATAATTGGGTATTATTATAGCTGCATACAATACGGTGGGATATTTGCAGTCGTTGTTATGTAATACCTTCTATGCTTAAAATGGGCACTGAAATAAAAGATTTTTGCCTGCATTCTGGTGAATACGGTCAACTATTTTTTCCGTTCAAAATAAAAATAAATATTGCCAGAAGCGCTCGCGCGCGTAAACAAGTGTTAACCCATTTATGCCTAGCGTCTAGAAAAAGGCCTTGGCAAACAGCGTAGACCTGCGTATACATTTAACAAGTCAACCAATCAAAAATAAGCACGGACACTAATGACCAATCAAAGTTATAAAGGAAATTTATGCAAATTAACCTGTAGACAAAATGTAGAGGTTTGAAGAAAATGGGGTTCATGCGGATCTTGCGGGCAGATTTGTCACGTCTTCTTGACGTGGCGTCCATGTTGGCCGCCGCGCTGTAAAATGGTATTTAATGAACATTAGCAAGCATTGTGTTAGAAAATATTCACCAGAAATAAATCTCGATGAAAACATAGATGAACTTTGGTTGTTACTGTGTGTCCCCACGAACAATGTGTAATTACGCTACAAAGTTACCTGCAGGAATACAAAATGTCCTACACAAATATTATGTTTCAATCAAAATAGAATGGCTGTCTGAAACAACCTTGAGCAAGCAACTGAATAAAGGAGGGATTGGTTGTTACGTGCACGTGCTAAAATAGGTGAAATTCAACTGTATAATTAACTATAAAACAACTAAGACTACAGTCTAGGTTTTATATCAGAGCTACCTAAAACTACTCGACATAAATAACACATAACTTAATAAGAATTTATACCCTGTGACAAGTATAACATAAAAACTGTACTTTTCGTGTTCGAAAGCAAAACTTATCTACACAACTAATGTTGATTTCACAATCATTTATATAATATAATATGAAGACTTTCGTCACACTGATCGCTATTATGTATACATGAATAAATCTTTGGTGACATTAACAGGTGATTTTAATTTTATCAATCATTTTAATTTTATTATTTAATACAAGTCGAAACTCAACAACTGCGGCTTTCTATCATGGGCAAGTTTGTAATTATTTTATCTAAACAATTCATTAATTAATGTAAGGGCCCTTCATTTCGATCTTTATATCAACTGTGAAAGGCTTGTTTATGCAACCTTAAAGGCTTTGTTGAATGAAGTCTTATATTGTTAAATTGGCCCCTGATAGATATATGTTCACTTTTGCACATGTGTACTTTCGTCATACGATACTGTCTCAAACATCTTAAATTCTTGCGTAAGTTTGCCTATTATGCTTAGCATTGCTACACAAGCGCGATGTTGGACTTCAATGCATATTTGCTTGTTGTGACTTCGACTGCCCTACCCATAGACATTTCGAAAATGCATGTCTTCGTTTGAGTCTTCGTCACCATAGGAGCGATAAATTTTCAATAAAAATAAGCCGTGCTCTGTTAAATGGGGGTTTAATGCATATGTCTAAAGTGTCGTCGCAGTTTGCACAGGCTAATGAGAAACGACACTTTCTGCCAAGACTGGATATTTGCTAAGAAGAGGCGTTCAGAAAATATCATGAAAGTGGAAAGTGTCGTCCCTGATTAGCCCGTGCGGACTGCACAGGCTAATCTGACCGACACTCTACGCACAAGCATTAAACACCACATTCACAGTCACACACAATTATGGAAGAGAAGAAGTGTTGTTGTAAAAAAATGAACACAAATGTATGCACTGAAAATGTAAAACTCATTAAGTATGGCGGACGCGTCATCTACAAGGGATTATTCATAGGGATAACGTTTTTCCTCACCTTTGTATTCTGAAATGTCAACATTTTTATTAAAAAATGTCTTATTCTCCAGACTCAAAAATGAATAGTTAAACGCTGCGCACAGACTCGGATTAAAGATACATTTAATAAGTCACTTTTTATCAAGTTGATCGTTGACGATGTCTTTTCGGTAAAATCACTCTCGATATGTGATGTGTGTAGTGAACATATTGAAGCAATAGAACACCATTTCTGGGAGTGTAAACATATTTAATCTCTATGGAATCAATTGAAAACCTTTCTAGAGAAACAACAATTAAATGTTAAACTTTCTCTTTTTGACATCAGTTTAGGGGAAATACCTTCAAAATACAAGAGGTTAATAACGCTGTGAGTTACATAATTATATTAATGAATATTTTATATTCAGCATGAAATACAGAAAACAAATACTTGCAATGAACTGTTTTATGAATTATTTAAAACTGAAGATTTAAATTGAAAAAGAAATAGCCCTAAACAATGATACACTTCATATCGGGCTTCATATATTCGAATTAAAATGGAAACATTTTAAACTTTCATAAACAAGTCCAGTATGCTTTTTACTCACTTTATGCAACTCATCTTATTCATAACTATTCTTTTGTGTTTCTATTCTTTTTGTTTTCAAACACACCTATCACAAAAAAACAAAGAAAAACAATATTATTAACCCTTTTTCAATCTAAATGAAACCACAAAAAAGTATAATAATATATTAGCTTATCTTGTATAACATGTCTGAACATTATTGCTGCCACATGGTATCACTTTGTTTTATGATCATATACATGTATACATTGTTTGTCTGATATTGAATAAAAAATACCCTCTAGACAACAGAGAAAATAAAAAGCAATTATCATACATAGGTTAGACATAATTTTATGCTCATTTTGTTTTTAAAGTTGGATGAAATGGTAAAAAGTGTCAATGACTTGCTGAACATTGACAAGATATGCATCAAATCTATTTGGAATGTAATATAAGTACATCTAAGTTAATTAAATGGGGACTTATTTTTTCGCAAATATTCAATATAGTATTTCATCACTAACACTATATAATTATCTTTCTTGGTGTCGTGATTTTCATGAATTTTCATTTGTTTTAAACATTTAGATTGTTTTTGTCCTCAAGAGTTAGTATCGATTTCGGCATGGAATATGTATTGACGTAAATCTGAACTGCTATATGTTGATTTAATTGTATTTCGTAACGTTTGGTATTGCAACCCTGCCACAATAAGAGCAAAATGACTAAATGACGTACTCATGACATTCAAGCCATCGTTAGGAAATATAAAACAGCCAAAAGACTGTTAAAGCTTTACAATTTGTCTGTTTAGCCGTAGGGAAAGTCGACACAAATAAATTGTCTAGTTTACAGTACCACAAATGTCCGGAAAGTGTTTCATTCTTTTATGTAAATATACCTAAAAGGCTACAAGTACAAGCATAAACAACACAATCATTTTGTGTGATTGATTAAAAATGAACAGCATGCATCTGATACCAGTGGGACAGATTGCCTGAAATATTTACTTAACAACGCGATATTACGTTTCTTATTTTGATTAAAGGCACATTTGCACATTTGTCGATCCACTCCGCACTTTATCTTCACAGGAGACTAAGTCGTTGAAATCTTTCAAATGTCAATCACCAATCTGCATGGAGTGCACTTTGTGACGATAAAGCAATTGGGATTATCTATCCAAGAATTTAATGTTTTGCAGAGGCAGCAAGTGCATGCTTCAAAGGACAAGGTTTCAAATGTAAAAATGACAATGCAATCCTATCAGTTATTTTACGAATGCATCACGATGATGATTGAAAGAATACGAAAATAAGAAATTCAGCCAAAAAGTCGTTCACAAATAAACTAACGTGAACGAAATGAGAGATATTGTTAATAACTTAATATTGTTAAAGCGTTGATTAAGAAGACGAATACCACTTTATATGTATATGCTGTTGTTAAACTGAAATAAGAAAAAAATATATTAGCCGTATATTATATTTAAACCCATGTGTATATAAAGTCCGCATGTTCTTAGCTTCATATGACAAATCAATAATTTCAAATGTATGCTAAGATATGAAAAAAGCTTTTATTTTAAGAAATACAACGCTGAATAATGCTGAAAAATATAAATCTATTACCGCTTTGATAGAATTTGCATATTACTGCAATTGATTGTGTTTTTTCATATTTGTATTCTTAAATGACCATTCTATATTACTTAATATACTTAATTACGTGACAAAAATTATTTGTAAATTTGAGTATGAAGACAATGTACTTGTGTATTAGTCTGAAAAAGTGTCTGTCTGTCTTTCCTGAACTATATTTAACTGACATATATAGGATCTGGCACGAGTTGTCATATTATACCATATTTTTTTAAACGAGTTCAGGAATTTTGTTTGACATTTTATTGTCAAGGGTTCAAACACTCATACCTAATACACAGACTGATAAGTCCGTGTTGTTTCAGATTACTCATCATTTGAATTAAAAAATATGTAAGGGGTTACGAATTATTTATTTCTACAACAACAACAACAACAACTACTACTACTACTACTACTACTACTACTACTACAACTACTACTTCTACTACTACTACTACTACTACTTCTACTACTACTACTATTACTTCTACTACTACTACTACTACAACAGCAACAACAACAACAACAACTACTACTACTACTACTAATGCTGCTTCTACTACTACTACTAGTACTACTACTACTACTACTACTACTACTACTACTACTACTACTACTTCTACTACTACTACTACTACTTCTACTACTACTACTACTACAACAGCAACAACAACAACAACAACTACTACTACTACTACTACTGCTGCTTCTACTACTACTACTAGTACTACTACTACTACTACTACTACTACTACTACTACTACTACTACTACTACTACTACTACTACTACTACTACTACTACTACTACTACTACTACTACTACTACTACTACTACTACTACTACTACTACTACTACTACTACTACTACTACGACTACTACTACAACTACTACTACTGCTACTACTACTACTACTTCTTCTACTTCTACTAGTTAATTAGGCTTTTTCCCAGGCGGTTTTAGCACAGCGGCCCGCGGTGCCTGGCCTTCAAAATCCATTTCGCCGTTGCGCTTATTTTTCCGATCATGTCGCCGCGACGCTTGAAAATTTCACAAGTGCTTGCAAGCTATGATCTGAATGTTGTCTGCATTCGGCAAACGACAAATCAAAACATGCAAGGGCTAATCAGCTGTTTGCGCACTAGGGGCTGAGATAACCCATGGGAACGATTTATGGGTCGTTTATGGGAGTCAATTGTGGTGTTTGTCCACAAATAATTGTAGATAATGATCGATTTTTACCGGTACAGGTAGCGTTATTACAATTGAAGGTATGATCATCAATTTGTTTTATTTTAATTGTTTATGACTTTTTCAGCGATGTTTAAAAATAAACAGTAACTAATTTTCATTTTGGTGGTGCTTAATTGAAGTTATATTTACAATTAATAGAGGAAAACGTCTCATTTAACTACTCCCGCCCACTTAAAATGTCTTCAGATGTCTTCTCAACGGCGACTTCAAATTAACAGCATCAAATATTCACATCCAATAGATCATTTGATACAACGGAAAACGCAGTATACCTGTATATTTTTTTCGTTAGTTTTTGTGCATGCCAGAATGGTAAGATCTAAAAACCGACCAGTCGCAGTGTCTTGGAAGTCCTCCATTACTTATTGGAAAGGGCTTTTAACGAATCGTCGCCGTAAGAGATTGCAATAAGTGACAGTTAGTGGTCAGAACGTTGGAAGTGATCCCGAGACCTAACCCCAACCAACCAAGCGATTCAAGCAGCGTGCCAGTGGGTTCGATACTACTAGTAAGCAATATTTCCATAGGTCGAAGACAATCGAATTTGGTAAGCATATCTTTATAAGTTTGTAGCGAAATCAACACAAATGAAATCGAAAGTCAATAATACATTTGAAACATTCACTGAAACAGTTAATCAGCGAATGTGTTTTTTTTATATTAAAGATGAGACACTACAGATAAATACATTTTAATATACAAGCATTTCTTAAAGCTAATTTTTTAAATATGTATGACTTCAAATGAGGCAGTTTATGAAAACTTAATCCACCCTTTTAATAAGTAGGATGTGCTCTTTCTGCATTAGTCACATGTGCAGACCAGTGCGTTAACCCATTTATTCCTAGTGGAATCTCCCATCCTTCTAAATTTTGATCAATTTATTTCCGAAATAAGGGATTTCTAGAATACGTATTTCTATATTTAGAATATTTATTAAAAAAAATTCCTTTAAGCAAACAGCGCAGACCCTGCTGAGACGCCGAATCATGCGGCGTCTCATCTGGGTCTACGCTGTTTGCCAAGGCCTTTTTTCTAGACTCTAGGCATAAATGGGTTAAGCAGTCGGTACTGCCCCGTTGGTAGATATTCCTTGCAGGAGTCGGTTATGACCTTGGCAACGTCATTCGGCAGGAAATCTTGACTTATACTCTGATCATTGTCAGCATAGAAAGACTAGTCATAGGACCTCTGAAAAAGGGTGGATGCATTGCACCACAAGAAGCCACAAAGAACAGTTTTTTGTTGTTCACATTGCATATCTGTATCCTTGCTTAAAATATGTTACTGTATTTTTTCAATCATTCCTTGCGTTTTAAGAGTAATTTTTTTTGCTAGTTACTTTATATTATAATATATGGCTTTTATTTCTGTGGAAATGCCTGAATTATTGTATTACTACTACTCTAATATGTAATAGTGCACAGTTCTTCACTCTACCGCTATTGCCTAGCTATGATGTTATCAATTAAATTTACTTACATATGTTTTATTAACTCCAGATACTTGCTAACAATCAATTGTTTATAACAACACAGTCATTCCAATCCAAAAGAACGCTCCATGTTCGTTAACTATGACGCTGTCAGCGAGCTGTCTAAGAATACGACCTACATGTTCAATTGCACAATATAATGTGTTTTTCCTAATTATTGTTCTTCAAAATTAATAGTTTTCACTTGTTTTATTAATCTTAGGATGCATTTGTTTTTTGCATTTGGTAAAGTTATGTTCCAGATGCAAATGCTTTGGTACTATTTTGTTACGCGTAGAAAGTCTGAGCATCGTATTGTTTCGTGTTTTTATTGTATTATTTAACTGTAAAACATACTTTAAATGCAGAACATTACTGCCGGATATGATGTTATAATTTAATGTGTTTTAATATGAATTGCTTCTTATGATATAACATATCATAATATTGACTTACTTTGTAATTTTAAGATTCCGAAATGCTGTTTAGGAAAATGGTTATTAGTAAACTTCTTTCATTGGTTTAGGAATTCCTAAGTGCTAAGTTGATTGGTCGAGACGCCTAAGTTTCGGAATCCTAAAGCATCTAACTATAAAGAGCGCTCAGCATCACGGATTCGTCACCTCGGTCAATGGCTCAAAATTTATGTTAGAACTCTTAAGTATTTTAAGTTCTACTAAAAATGCATTACGTTATATTTAAAACTGATCAAAAATGGTACATCATGTATATTCATTGATTCAGCATGCCATTCATGAAACGAAGTTACAAGTCTTTAGTAAAAATATTTATGTTATATTGCCTCGTTCTATGTAAGCCTAATGGCATAGGCTTTTATTTACTGATACTTATTTTCTAGAGTTCAAGGTACTCATCATTGTTGTCGATTATTGCTGAACACAATAAGTCAGATGTGTATGTCTCATATTTTGCTTTTCCGGGGCTATATTGTTATTAAAGAAAATGTTTTTTTTTGTTATCTGATATATTACCTTCCAGGACTCTGATAAGAACTAATATCTGTTTTCCTCGAGCATGTTTATTTATTGTCATGAGCATATATTCACTGGCTATATGATACAGGGTGTCGAGCTCGCTTGGCTGTAGTTACATGCACCACATATCGTTTATTCAAATATTTAGTATTATTTCTATTAGGTTGTCATATATGCTTTACAATGTAAATATTCTTACATGGGAATCAACGCAATTTCCCCCCCGCCCCCCCAAATAAAACAACACAACAACAACATTAAAAACGGTTGCAATTCAATGATCAAAAATGGATATCGGATAGGGATAAATTCGACATATGTGAGACGTGTTTTTAATTGAAGTATGGGAACAGGGTAGCGCTCGACAACCCACGCTATTATAATTATGCATGCTTGTAAGATTAATAATATACCATCATACACACATGTTTAATTGTATTCAAAGAATCGACGTGTTACATAAAATATATATATATGTCTAGCATAAAAAGTGAATGAACATTTAACACTGATTTAAAACTGACCTCACTCCATTTGCAAGAACAATTGTTCAGTCTTTCATGTCTATATCTGTTGAACAAATACATAAATTACCAATAATAAATTTTTATCAACAGCGATACGTTAGTAAGTAATTATCAAAAAATGTCCACGTTGTCACCCTATATTTTACCACATATACCAATTTGTGGTGTCAATGACGATTTTTGTCAATGGTGCCTGCAACACAAAAAACGTTGTTTTAATTACAATTATGGCCATTCACATCTCTTTAACAAATAACGTGTTTAGTATTTGATAGAAAAAACGACAACAAAAGCAATTCCTTTGCTTGTTTACTTTGTGTCAGCTAATATCTCTTTATTTGTTGTTGACCGTTTAACCTTCAGATTGTTCTATCAGTTAACCTTTTGAACTTTAGATTTTAAACTTCCTTATTCTGTCATTAAAGTTCAAAAGGTCAACACCAATTAATTCTCTCTTGAAGACAAAGTTAACAAATACAGGATTGCACTGTGTCTTGTATTTCTTTATACACGCATCCACAATTATTGAGTTATTTAAAGGGATGAAACAAAGATGCCAAGAAGAGTGCTTAATAAATTTGAATAAAACAAAACTTCTAATCTTAGTTATACTGGAACAAAAGCGTTATTATAACAGTAGTTCTTGGTAGAGTAGTAATAGAAGAAGGAGTATTAATCATAGTGTAAGTATTTGTATACGTTTTTGTATGAGTAGTAGTAGAATAAGTAGTTTTTTTTGTAGTAGAAATAATATAGTTATAGTAGATAATGATCGATTTTTACATGTTATAGTATTTAATTTAGTATCAGTATACAATTTTAGTATGAGTAGAAGTAGTAGTAGAAGTTGTTGTAGTAGAAGTAGTATTTTTGTTCTAGTAGTAGTTGTAGTTATAGTAGAAACAGTAGTAGTATTAGTAGTAGTTAAAGTGCATTGTTTATAAAAAAAAATAACCAAGCGATCAAATTCAAATGCAATTGGCATTTAAATTAATTAAAAACTTAACATTTTGTTCATGAATTTCGTACAAAGACGCGTTACCTAATATTTATAGTTAACAGCAATTTTATTATTTGATTATGTTGTTATTTGGAGGTAACTCTTAAAGTTCATTCAGTTTTATTTGTTGTTTTTGTCTTCACGTGCCGGAATATGTATATGTGATTAGCCCTTTACCACTAAGATACGTAATTAACCCTTTACTACTTAGATAGGTATTTTTACGCATGTGTAGTCCATAAGAAAGTTAAATTTAATTGAAAACCTTTTTTTACTATATTCAAGTTTTTAAGGCTTCATTTCAAACCCTCAGTTACTGAAGAGCAGCAAAAAGAATTAAACCTGAACAGAGTTACTCGCAGGCTGTTCTGGTTTTATGCTCTTTGCACAAAGCCATTTTCAATTTGCTTCCGAGTGGGAAAAGGGTTAAGAAAGTATATTTGAAAATATCAGCATGACCTGCTAGTACAGTTGTTAGACGGACTTCATGTCCAATGATTGTTGAGTCGATACCGGGCCTGGCAACCTAACTAGTATTGGAATTGTAAAGAAATTTCTTTGTACGGCGATTATCCGAAACCTCAGACTCGAAAAGGAAAGTAACTTGAAACAGTATTTCTACTTAGAACTGTTAAACCAGCTTAACCAGGATAAGTAAATTCCTGTTAACCGACCTTTACATGACTGAAACAGTTTTTAACATGGGGAAACATTAATTTGACAAATAAACAACTGTTAACATCAGCAAGACAGCTATGTAAATTGAAAATAAAACAAATCTCATTCGTTCTTTGGTTATTGACAATTATCTATTATTCCACTACATTTTTTTTTACCGGAGGGGACCGTAGGTTTATCCTCGGTCCGTCCGTGTTTCCGTGTCCCCGTGTGTCCGTCTGTATGTCGGTATCTGATCATGCAATAGCTCAAACGTACTACAAAACCAAATGTAATTCATGACACCTTTTTATATCATGTTTGTACTATAGCAACATTTAACCGGTTAGGGAATAGTGCTCTGTCTGTGACAAGCTGTTGGCTATAAGTAGTACCCGTCTGGTTTCTGGTTTTGTTTATCGCGAAAGACCTGAACAATTAATATGGGGTTGATTGATTATTTGGTTAAGGGTGGAACACAAGCAAACAGCACACGAAAATAACCTATACATGACGCAAGCTAACTATACATGACGAAAGATAAATATACATGACGCAAGAGTATACATGACGCAAGTTAACTATGTATGACGAAAGAAAGATATACATAACGTAAGAAAACTATACATGACGCAAGAGTATAGATGACGCAAGTAAACTATACATGACAGTGCTTACAATTTAGAGATTTAAACCAATCTTAAACGTATGCCGAGAGTGAAAACCCGCTAATCAGGCGTCTTATTTAGATTTAGGCGAAACAAGATAAACTACAACACAAACGAGTAGAATGATAATGATGTCAATCATTCCTCACGCGCTTTTCAATAACCTATAGTTTGTTTCAATATTTGAGGCTACTATACATTTAAAATGTATTACGCCCAGGTATAAGTCCAATAACAAGTCAAAGAATCAACTGGACACCCACCCCCTCTCCAATCCCTTAAATAATTATTACCAAAAAATGTATGTTAGTTATTTTTCGAAGTAAATCTTACCTAACCATGTCATGTGAAAATTATGTTTACATGACTTTATTTTTCCGTATACTCATGTGTTGCAATTGTAACTTGAGTTAAATAAAGTTTTGTTCTGTCCTGTTCTGTTCTGATATTGGATGCATATCAAAAGTCAAGAAAACAGTAACGACCAGTAAAAGATTCGTCATCAGATGAATTCCAAATCAACCCATCAATTTAAAAACCTTTTTGCATAATCCTACGTTTTTCAATCAGGAATCGCATTAAGATGTCTGGAGGAATTTGTTTCACGCACAATTTTAAAATCGTTTAGCAAAATTTTTTACTATAAGATTAAAAGTAACATTCAATTATACAACAGCTATTAACCTATTATCTTGATTTACACGCAAATACATTTGTTCTCCAAACATTTTGATTAACTTAAACCTTGACGTATTCTTATAATTATAACAATTCATAATAACAAGTAATTCAATTACCGTGTGAGTTAGAATTATGTTTTCTTTGCCAAATATGCAATCTAGTCTTTATATGATACTACATGTATATATTATGTTAATATAGTATGATAAACTCTATACAAATATTTTCGGTAAAACAAATATCGTAAATAAATGTGAATAAATGAACGCTTTATAATTTGAGGAGAATGTACTCTATCACCATTTCAAAATTATACATATGCTGAAATTTAGAACTACACCAGATTGATTTATAATTACAATATGTTCATATATGGTTCATGCCCAAAAAAGCCCAAAGGGTATTCGTTTAGATTGAAAAACGTGAAAAAAGAAGATCCAGTCATATTATTTTACTGATTATATTTTTGTTTACGGCGGTAACAATATGTTTTGCGGAAGAAACGAACTAAATTCATGATATAACAAGATAACACAAACATAATCGGATTGATTCAAGCATATTTTAATGTTCTCGCCGATCTGATGAATTTGTTATCAACATAACAATCAAGCACCCTGCTGGATTTAAATGAAGATTGTTTTATTGCGGCTTCGACTGACTATCAATAGACAAATCTATAACGGTCGTTTTTTTTTTATTTGAATCACTTTTAAACGCGAAGTAACATAACGTGATATGGTAACACAAAGATGTTTTCAAAAACAAATATAAAAACAAAATAAAATATGCTTTTTGAAATGCAAAATTCACAGGCGTTCGGTTGGTGTGCGTTCTGAAAGAGGGTACTCACACGATTAACTTGTTCTGGTTTTTTCTCTATTTAGTTTGTAGTGTCATCGTTATTTGTTGTGAAAGGTTGCTCCAAAAGCAAAATAGCAAATAATTGAATGCTGAACACGGAAGCGGATGAAAAATACTCTTGATTTAAGAAAGCACGTGTGTACTAAGATGAGCCATTGAAATGTTTTATGGCTTTAATGAATACCCTAAATACATCGTCCGGAAGTCATTTTGGTCTACGGCAACTGAGAAAAGTCGTAATCATCCTAATAAATTGGTAGGTCGTTTCATGTGATTTTTCTCTCAACTTTTAATTGGGTTTTGAAAGATGTTTGTGCATCCTCACCGTATTTTTGTAAATTACTGCCATATGTCTTTACTTCCTTATTGTGATGCACTTAAATGAGGAGTGACATTAATAAACAAGTTATTTCAACCTTGGCATTTTAAAAAGTAGTCCCTGTTCCTTAAGGAAAAATATATAAACAATTTCCTATATAATGTTCAATATTGCATCATTTAGAGTTAAATAATTAGATGCTTTATTATAGAGGTTTTTTCCTTATGTGTTTTATGAACACCGATTGTCGCTTTGTCCAAGATGTGGTTATATAGCTTTCAGGCTTATATATGAGGACAAGTAAATCTATTCTAATATGTGATTTATTCATTGTAATGCATACAGTTAAGTATTGAATCCGTTTAAAAAAAGAGGACTATGTCCTTATGGTGAGTTTTGTACTTGGAAACTATCTTTAGGGTATACAATTAAGATACAGGATTGTAGACACCAAATATTGTTTTAATTAAAGCTGTAAGGAATGTCAACGGTACTTAATACTCTACTACTCGGTTCAACATATTTCTGAAAAGAGTTTCATTAATTAAATCAATCATCAATCATACAGTATAATAGCTTCAACAACGAAAGTATACTGTTTTATTACTTCCAAATGAACATTATTTATCAAACACCAACAGGACTGATATCTTGACATATTTGAGCCGTGCTCTGTGAAAAGGGGGTGGGATACTGCATGGGCGTAAAGTGTCGTCCCATATTAGGCTGTGCAGTCCTGTGCACAGGCTAATCAGGGACAACACTTTCCGCCTAAACTTGATTTTTGCAAAGAAGAGACTTTCTTAAAACAAAAAAAATAGCATACGAGCGGAAAGTGTCGTCCCTGATTAGCCTGAGCGGACTGCAGAGGTAATATAGATATCGTTCATATTATATGTAGCGTTTGCTGATGTTTCATTATACATATCAAAGTAAAAAAAACAAGCTAATCCCATTTTATTTAAAGCATCAATGTTATTTTAAAGTAAGAACACACAGATATGCATTCATATACGATTCTGACACATTTAAGTTCTTCTTTTAGGTTCATTGCTTTCTATTTGTTTTATAACGATTTGTACAAAACAATTTTGAATCAACTAATACGGCGTCTTCACATATAAAGCTCAGCTTTGTTTTTTTTCTACGGGAGGAGCATCGAGCTTTGGCCGTCAGAAAGTCATTAATGCCATAGTGGTGATTTTTTTTTCCTTTTACAAACTTCATTTGGCAAACTTCATTTCAAAGACTCGCCGTAATCATTAACTGCACTGTACGGTCCATTTAAACATCCAGCACTGTCGTATATTGACCGTCATTAGGCAAGCTATATCAACCATTTATACAATTAGACTTAAAGTCTTACTACTTTTACAAAATTTGTAAGGCAGCAGTGTTTTTATTGAAGAAGGTCGATGATGAATACTCTAACACATGAATGCCCATTTGATATGTTCAATGGGCCTTTTCAAATTTTGGTAAATTGACAAAAATTAAAATAAAAATTTTCGGATTCGCAAATTTTCGTTGTAGTTAATATATTTGTTACGCAACAGTCATACATACTTAACATTTACCATGCTCTAAAATATCCATTATATGCATTTTTTTACGATTTAAAAACATGAAAATTATATAGCGTTGCAACGCGAAACGATTGCATAATTTGGAGAGTTCTGTTGTTGTCGTTGTCATTTTGTGATACTACGAGGATTTCTTATATAAAGCATGGCATACAAATGCAATTCACCAACAAAGTGGCTTTCATTGTATGAGTATGGATGTCTGAATGGTCTAAGCGATAGACTTTTACTGCAGGGGTCAGTGGTTCGAGCACAGTTGATGGCTACAATTTTTTATACTATAAAGTTCAATGCGGGGAATCACGTGGTCAGAATTGAGAAAACATGGCCGCCGATGCCTCGATAAGATAAAAAATTTGACTGTTTAAACAGGTACATCTTTTTTATTACTTAATTGTTTTTAATCGGATGACGCCTATCATAGGGCCAGCCGGACGCGGTTTTATCGAGTATCAACCGTCTCCCTCTGGTTGGTCTGAGTGTGGAGATTACTCATGAAATATTTGCGATTTCCTGAACCGTCAATTGCTGTTGTACACGGACTAACAATAATATACATGTAACTGTTTTCACACTAGTTAGCACTGTTTAAGTATCAGTTGTTCATGCGGACGCATTGAAACTGGCAAAAAAATGGATACATCGATTGCTAATGGCGTTATTTTCAAGGTAAAGTTGGATTTCGATTGGTTTTGACGATTGCTGTTGAGCACGCACATGGCTGTTATACACGGCCAACCACTAGAACAGCTGTTGTTGAGCACGCACATGTCAAGGAATAACGTTTTCTCCGCCAAATAAGTCTAAAACAACGTCGCATTGGCATGTTCTGGTACATGTGGCGATTCATATCTTATGTGTTCAGCAAAACACACAATTTGGTTGAAAATTGCCATATTTCTTTTAATGGAAATAATATAATGACAAGTTTTTGTTTTCATAAACTGCAAAACAAAACGAAACACACAAAACAACTTTCATGTATGCTAAGCATATATATAATCAATGCATATAATTATGAAATAGATTTTCCTTGATTCTCTAAGACAAGTACTTTGATTATCTAAGACAAGTACTAACACTTCCAATACAATAGATCAGTATTAAAACTATCAACATATTTATAACTGTTTTCACAGAGTCAGAAGCTCAGGAAAAGTACAATACTGCTCACATAGGCACCGAACAGTATTGAAAGGGCCTTCGGGGTTTGGAAGCGAACCCTTCATGTCCTTCATGGTGAGGTATGTAAGGAAATTGTTTATATTATTAATGATAAAATTTATTGAAGATTATTAAATAAAATGTATTTAATCAACAAAGATTGTTAATCGAAATGGACATCATCATATATTTCTAGGCATATCAAGTCTAAGAGTTGGAAAAAAAGTTATAAATAACTTAACATTATTTTTGTATGCCATAGACACAATTCAGTTCTTAAATTCAACTCACTAATAGACGGAAAAATATGCTGAATATTCTAAATATGAATAAATTAAACTGATTTTGACATATTGAACAAGTCAATGTAACATAATTATACACAACTTTCTCGTATTACTGAAAAGTACTGATACATTATTGAATGCCAGTTAAAACAATTAAAACATGATGAGATATGTTTTGTGTATCTGTTAGAGCTCATGAAAAATACATAAGATATTAATAAATTGTTTAATTCGGGAAAAAAGTAGTTGTCACTTTTTTCTCTTCATCAAGCATTGGGGACAAATTTGACAACATTTTTAACAATGACTTTTGATGTAACATTATTTTTCAATGTTATTCCTCCAATGTCTGTTTATTACAGATTAGAATAAAGCCTGCCAAGGTCAGCCGCATCATCATTGCCTGTGCTGTTGTTCATAATCTGCGGTTGATGTGGGCGTACCAGCAGTGGATCCGGAACCTTTAGAAGAGGTTGCCAAGGGAGATATGTTTCTGGCTGTATCGGATGAGAGAAGAGTTAGAGATACCATTGTCGCAAATTACTTTACTTAGGAAATTAACAGATTAAATATTATTTTTTTCATTATATGTGTGCTTGTATATCTCGGAGTCATACACTGATAGTTTGATCCTTGTTTGTTTATGTGGGTTTAACAGCATTGGAATAACCATTTAAAAAGTGAACAAAATATATTATTTCAATGCCTATATAATATTTTTGAAACAATGTTTAGGTAATGACCTCATTTGTACTCACTCATTATTGGATTTTTCTAATGAGAATATCAGTCTATACTGTGATTCTTTCGTAGAACATTTCGTGTTTGTCTGCCAAGCTGTTCTGTTTGGCATAGTACACCATCTGCATCTCGCTCATTGACCTGTATATGTTTAAATATTTTTGTTTTCTTGGTTTACTATATTAACTACTTACAAAAATGATAAGCATTGTTCTGAATGATTTTGATTATTGATAGCCATCAGCTAATTTATTATGGTTATTGTTAAACAATGATCTGATTCTATTGGTTCAGTATGTCCGTTTCATTGTTAGCAAATAATTTCAATTTAAAAAATATGACATTGTCATTATATAGTTTAAAGTTGAATTTTTAGCTTATATAAATGAAACAAAGTCCACGAATAGTTATATACATACATATATACATACTTAGTCTGAGGCTCTTTCTTGTTACTGTTGCAACTTGGGGGTTCATCTGTATCTGCTGATGCACATCTTGCCTGATCTCTGATGAACATACATTATAGAACACTGTTATAGATCTATTATGTTAAGATCATATTTTTTGTTTCATTGAGTCAAATTTGTTAAAGCAAGAGATATTTTGAAGTTTTTATTTGTTTTATACATGCTGTACAGTAGAGATATAATATTGGAAACTGATTCTTACACTGTTAAAATTGTCAATAATCGAAGTTTAGTCTGAACATAAAAAAATATTGGGAAAAAAAACACTTTAGCCCCCGCCAGAGGGGTAGACATGCACATAGAATGAGCCCATTGTGTTCATTCAGTATGTATTCACACCTCTGGCGGGGGGCTTAAGTGTTATATTGCCAAATCTTGACAAATGAATGAACAGTCAAACCAATAGAATTTTCTCATTGTTACCACAATAACAGCTCGATCAGTTAATGGCTTCAGACTGTATGACAGACTTGTTTAACAGCGGTAATTTCAAACATAACTTTTTAACCATTTGTTTCGTAGATTAAATAATTGTACCCCACTCTTGATTTTCCCAACGATGGCAGATTCCAAGTCCATATTAAACCATCTTGCTATTTTGACTATTAATGTCGTGTCCAAAACATATTTGATACATAATATACGTTATTCTATGTCTGATATGGCTTATTTTCAGTATTCATAATTTAATAGCTTTTTAAGCAAAGTATTACAGAAATACTTACCTGCGGTCACGCTGGCCTAAACTTTATACTGCAACTGTAATGAAGTTATATGATTAAAGCTTATTGTTGATTGTTGTTGTAAACTAGTTACCTTGTGAATTGAAATGTGTCTGAGTTGGTGTTTGTAGCTATAAGGTTTTATGTCCGCTTCGAGGTTATATGTACAATCTGTCCTCTATCCTGCTCATGTAAAACGAGTACTGAAAAGAGACCAATGCAAGACTATCATTTCAATAAAAATATTCTTGATAATACTAACCTGGGACAAAAGAAAATGCTTCTAATCTACATCATCAAATGTGTTAAGTATATTCACTCGAAAAAAGAAATACTTTTTACATAAATACTTGATGAATTGATCTCTGAAAGCGTAAAACACAGTACACAATCTGTAGGAAATAAAATACATTTTCAAGTTGTTTAAATTCATGCCCAATTCCAAATCATATTCATCCTTTATGTTCTGGTCACAAACTGTATAGTAAAAGGGTAAAATGTTATCCTGTCTTTATAAAGTTTATATGCACTTGTCCCTTTAGCATGAAAAACTGTTCTGAAAACAATTGAACATTCACTTAAATGACAGTATCATGAAGGGATTTCTTCAAGCAAAAAACAGCAATCCAAAACAAATATAAATAAAACTGTCTGGAGGAAAAGCAACATTTTCAAATACTCGCAAGCCATTACAAAAGGCAGCTACACCGAAAAAGGCTAGCAATAAAATTCCTATTGAAAATAAAATTTTGATGATCCAGATTGCCAATTTCGTATACGAATTAACATATAGCGTTTGCATAAGATATGTATCGCTACATGTATCAGAATATGCCAATGCGACGTTGTTTTAGACTTATTCGGCGGAGAAAACTGTATTCCTTGACATGTGCGTGCTCAACAACAGCTGTTCTAGAAGTTGTCCGTGTATAACAGCCATGTGCGTGCTCAACAGCAATCGTCAAAACCAATCGAAACTCAACTTTACCTTAAAAATAACGCCATTAGCAATCGATGTATCCATTTTTTTGCCAGTTTTAATGCGTCCGCATGAACAACTGGTACTTAAACAGTGCTAATAAGTGTGAAAACAGTTATATTATTGTTAGTCCGTGTACAACAGCAATTGACGGTTCAGGAAATCGCAAAATATTCCATGAGTAATCTCCACACTCAGACCAACCAGAGGGAGACGGTTAATACTCCATGAAACCGCGTCCGGCTGGCCCTATGATATGCGTCATCCGATTAAAAACAAGTAAGTAATAAGAACCTGTTTAAACACTCAAATTTTCCATCTTATCGGGGCATCGGCGGCCATGTTTTCTCAATTCTGACCACGTGATTCCCAGCATTGAAGTTATTCTGTTTTTTTACTGGAGCTTTTTATTTCCAATATTTATATTTATTATTTAAAAGTATTTAATGACAAAGTTCAATACAGGCCAACATCTTTTAAAAGATCCCTTTAATATCAATACATACCGATGATATCGTTTTACGTCGTAATGTAAGTAAGGGATAAACTTGTTTCTTTGTTTATCTCGAAAAGGAAACTTTTTCTGCTAGAAAATTCAAAACATAATTAATCGGAATTACATATTAAAATAAACACAATCCCTATAACTCGTTGTCTATTTACATAAATCTCCGTTGGCTATTGTTAATTCTTGCGAATTCTTGCAAATATTGTTAGGTCATTGAACTAGTGTGCCATAAATGAAAAGTTAACCTCCTGATATTTCTTGGCTAAAACATGTTCTTATTATATGGCTTCGTTCGGTCAAGCGCACTTGAATTTGCATTTTTCCCTGCTATAATTTTTTCAACAGTTGAAGGAACGTATGATTCTGTATCCAATAAATTCATTCAATTGGCTTTCTTCATATGTACCACGTGACCGTCCAATGTATTCCTGTATTGGATCCAAACCGTCTGTATTTGTTCCAGATTGGACAGTTGAGTATAAGTGCACTAAGCAATTGTTTTTTAACGATATAAGCCGTGACCGGGGAAAAAGTATCCGAATGAACAATATTCGATTTCACACAGGCGCTTGTCTTGAAAATAGCATAGATGCAATAAAATCATTTTAAAATCAAAATTAAAATCAAACAATGAGCTTAAGAAAGGGATATAGAATACAAAGCTTATTAGAAATTTAAACTGTACAATACGTGGTATATTTGGACTCACGCAGTTTGAAGTCATATTGGACTCACCTAACGGCTCGTCCAATATGACTTCAATCTGTGTGCTCGTCCAAATATATCGCCATATTGTACATTAAAATGTCTTATAAACCATAATTATTTGTGTAGATTATCATTCTAAACACAATCAAGCGGAGCTGTGTCTGGGAGATATTACTATTGAAGGTAATGCGCTATATTATAAAATATATTACATGATAAGTAAAGGGCGTCGAGAATTTCATATAAAAGGCACTAAATGAAGTTACATGGAACGATTGTTTTCTACTGTAAATATTAATATATTAGCCGATTATTTAAAACAAAATAGAAAAAGATACTGGTATAACCATTATCTATGATTTTGTGTTATAACCCCCAAATAACCATTATTTATGATGTTGTGTTATAACCCCCAAATAACCATTATCTATGATTTTGTGTTGAAACTCCCAACTATTTCATAGTTCATTTTATTTACATTGGTTTCCTTTTTTACTGGTATCCGTGTGCAGTTTTCATTAATGGAACAGAACTGTGTAGGTTTTACAAAAATCTGCTTCATCTTGTAAGCTTAATTTCATATTTTTCTCAACTTCAAGGGGAGATGATTCTGAACTTATTCTTACTTTGCTCATTTACGATAGGGGTTGAGTACTCATTGATATGAAAACACTGTAAAAGTTTTAAAAAAATGAATGACAATTGTAAATGTATAAAGAAGCTGCATTTCACAATACTTTGAAATTCAGTAAAAGATCATAATATATTTATTGCTCCGATATTCATCATTTTCAATAGAGTTCGAGAAATACTGATATATAAACACTTAACACGTTTGGAAAGATTCAAACAAGTGGACATTGTTTATTTTGTCAAATTTAATAGAAAAAAGTTCTGGTCTTATTGTCCCGATGTTTCTCATTTTAAATGAGGTAAAAATGTTCATTGATATGAAGACACTGTAAGTTTGCAAAGAATCTGATGAAAAATGTTGATATTAGCACCAAACCAAGCAGTTTTTCACTTTTATATTTAAATTCAAAGAGACATAATTCTGGACTTATGGTCCGATATTGCTCATATAGAGTTTGGGTTGGGTCCTCATTGATAAAAAAAAAACTGTGAACGTTTGGGAACAGTCGGATGAAAATTTTGGACTTCGAACAAGGATTTCAAAATTTCTCAAAATCTAAGGAAGATAACTATGGGCGTAATGGTCGGATAATGCTAAAAGGCCCATACCACCTGGATAGTAATAAGTGTCGCGCTTCGCGCTCTATATGTGGTTCTTAAAAAAAACTCCGATGAGTGCTTGACTCTAGGGAAACGTGTTGCTGGGACACAGCTCCTCCTTGATAAGCGGCTGCTTCCTTTATTGCAACTCATTGTTACAATCAATAATTCGTGTCGCGCTTCGCGCTCTATATGTGGTAGGGATAGGTCTATGATGGACAACCATAAAAATACATGGATAATAGATGTGTCGTTTGCATTTATTTGTTAATATAAAAACACGTGTATTTTTTATAAGATATTTAAGTGATGTAAGAAATTTTAATTAACGTTGTCACCACGTTGCATCCATTAATTTAAATTAAAATGTCCAATTGTAGTTAAATGGATTTTAAAATGTCTACATAAAATAAAGCTTTATTATATTTATTAACCTGACTGAAAAAATTGTCAGCCGCCGAACTGTTCCGTTCGTGCCGGAACCCTGGATTGAACCGGGGGCGATAAGATGACTGTTGGGTTAACAACTTCAGTCTAACGCTCTCCCAACTGAGCTGTTCCGGCTGACATTCACTTATGTACTGCTATTTGGTGAAGTTGTGTATAGCGATCGTTATTATTTGTCTATTAAAAACAAAAACATTGTACGTTTTCGTACCACTACGCCTTCCAATAAACTTGCTTGCGCAATAGGTCGTCAAATATCGTACTACATTGATTCTCCACTAAAAAAGCAAATTAGAAAAAACACAACATAAATAAATTTTGATTATGTTTTGTTTTTATACAAAACATCATTTGTTTTTATACAAAACCAGAAAGTTTCGCGTATTTGGCCAGTCCCTGTGATATTTCCCCTGTGATCAGTTGTGGATCAGTTATTAATTAAAACAATTAGCTTTGCATTATTGGCAATACATGTTGTAATAAATGTAATAGGCACAAATGCAGTACTTATTTACACTAATTTACACAAAAATACCACTATGCAATTTATCCTTTAAACAAAAATATATACATTGATCTGTTAAATAAGTTCTCCTCCCATAAGCGAAAAAAATGCATTACATACTAGTCGCTGCCCTCCAGGGAGACGCCAATAACTCAGTTTCGTATCAAGTAGGGACTAATAAAAATTGACACAAAACAAGTATCACTCTTTTCTTTTATATTGCGCCTATATGCAATGCAGGCTTTTTCACAGTTTTGTTTTACAAATTGGCTACATTTTTCTTCTATTTCTCAACAAAACACAAGTATATTTGTATATATATATATATATATATATATATATATATATATATATATATATATATATATATATATATATATATATAAATAAATAAATAAATATATATATATATATATATCTATAAAAATATCTATCTATATATATATATATATCTATATATATATATATATATATATATATATATATAGTTGTATAAGTAAAATGTAATAATCCAGATTGTGAATATTATATAATAAAAGTATAAACACGTGTCTGGGATTTTAAATATATATTGATTTAGCCAACGCGTTTCGCATAGCTCATCAGGGCATAATACAATATATTACAACGTCAAAATGTCATGGAGATAACGTCATATCAATTATGACGTCATAACGTCAATAAATATTAAATGAAAATTAATTTGGGTTTAAATACATGTATAAAATGTTGTTCTTTTGCTAACCTAGCTGAAATATTGTTTGAAAATAGCTTATAAAATGGAAATATTTTAAATTTTGGTTCATTATGTGAACATTCATCTAAATGTTTACTTAAAGGCATCTGTCTTGTTGAGGGGTCTCGCATTTGTTGTTCATGGACAGATCGCCTATTTCTAAGTTTATCGCCAGTTTGGCCTATATAATATTGTTTGCATCCATTGCATACTAATACATAAATCACATTTTGTATATCACATGACATATTAGTTTTTATCTTGAACATTTTGCCATTAAAATCAAAAGAATTCCCTTCAATAATATAACCACACAGGGCGCATCTAGGGTCATTACATTTGGATACTCTTGGTTCTTGAGATGAAAAGTAAGATTTGGTTAACAGACGTTTTAAATTAGGTGGCTGTCGCTTACATTTTATTATCTTCTGATTTGAAATTATTTTCTTCATAACCGGGTCTGTTTGTAAAATGTCAATGTTGTTTTTTACTACGCCAAACAGTTCTTTATTTTTTGAATTTTGTGTTGAAATAAATGGAATTATATTACTCTTGTCTTTTTGTGTTGATTTTGAAAGTAATTCATGTTTAGGGATGGAAAGTGCTTTTTTAATACCTGTATTTATAATAGATTGTGGATATTTTCTTTGAATAAGGGAATGCTTTAGTTCATTTAAACGTTTTAGTTTAAGTTTATCATTCGAAACTATGGTGCAGATCCGTTTCGCTAAAGTGAAAGGAATATTTATCTTTGTGTGTTTATTATGACACGAGGTAAAATTAAGATATTGTTTAGAATCGGTTTCTTTGTAATATATATCAGTATTAATTTCAGTATTGTTTTTTATAATCAATATATCAAGAAATGGTAACTCGAGTGTGCTTGTTTGCATTGTAAACTTGATATCCGAATGTAAGTTGTTTAAAATAGTATAAACGTTTTGAAGTTCATGGGGAAATTTTGTCCAGAAAATAAAGCAATCGTCTAGAAATCTTTTTCAAAATGTTTTTATAAAAGAAAGAAATTCATCATTATAAATTGATCCAATTCTTGCATATAGTTTTTGTTCTAAAAATCCCACTACCAATGTAGCGTATGTTGGCGCGAATTTAGTACCCATTGCAGTCCCTTTAGATTGGTTGTAGTACTTATCATCAAAATTGAAGTTATTATTTTCAAGTATTATTTTTATGCCTTCTTTTATAAACCGTTGCGAAAACCTTTCATTAACCGAATCTGGATATTTTTGAAGCCAATAATCAATAGCTTCTAAACCAAGAGTATGCGGTATATTAGAATATAAATTAATTACATCAAATGATAGGAAATCTATGTTATTTGTTATATTGCTATTGACATATTTTACAAACGGTTTTAACAAGATATCCAATAAAGAACTTAAACGACTTGTTTCACAGTTAGTTCCAGCGACTATTGGGCGAAAGTTTAAATCGTCTGGATCCATTAACTCTATATATTCTGAATTGCTATGTTTAATTGCATCCTGAATGAATTTTTGGAAGACCATAAAATAGACTTGTTTTCCATTCGAATTTTATTAAGAAATCATTTTCCTGTTTAGTTAGTTTATTATTTTCCTTTAGTAAATTGCGTATTTTTGAAAGTGTTATTTGACTACCATTATCAGGGATTTGTTTATAATATTCAACGTCATTTAACATTGCTAATAATTTTCTTCTATAAAAGTCTGTATTAATTATAACAATTCCGCCACCCTTATCTGCTTCTTTAATAGTTATGGATTTGTCTTCTGCTAATAAATCTATAGCTTTTCTTTCTTTTAATGATATGTTATGTTTAGTGTCATTTTCCATTTGAGAATGTTGAAGGCAAAGTGTTCGAGTAACATTTATATAATGGTCTAGTGTATTATTTCTATGTTTAGGTGGATAAAAGGACGTTTGATTTTTTACAATAGAATTGTTTGTATTATTATGATCACTATTATTAAAAAACTCTTTAAGCCTAAGTGATCTATGAAAATCATCCACATCTTTTATTTGATCATAAGAATCATTTTTATATTTAGGTGTTGGTGTAAATTTAAAACCCCTCAATAAGACGTCAATTTCAGTTTGAGATAATGATCTTTTTGAAAAATTGTAAATTTTTGTAAATAATTTTGAATTTTCAGCTAGGTTACCTAAAGTTTCTATGTCGGACTGCTCCACTCCCTGCCTCCTTCTAAAAAATCAACGTTAAATTCGCTTGGTTTGTCGTCGTTATCTTGCAATATGTCGTCGCTCGTATTGTTGTTGTTTCTATAGTTTCTTCTGTATGAAGACCTTGTGTTATCTCTTATACTGCTTCTGTTTAAAGTGGAATTGTTTCTTTGGAAATTGTTATGTAATTCGATGTTGGTATTATTAATTTTTAAAAGGACTTCTCTTACAATACTTTCCACATCTATATTTTGTAAACAGCTTGTTTGATTTTGTTGCAGGTTTCTTCTTTGCGAATGTTGTTTATTGGTGTTTCTTTCTTGACTGTCAATGAATACAGACTTTTATAGAAGAAAATTATTAGCAATGTTAAATGACGTTGAATATTATAAACAAATCCCTGATAATGGTAGTCAAATAACACTTTCAAAAATACGCAATTTACTAAAGGAAAATAATAAACTAACTAAACAGGAAAATGATTTCTTAGTAAAATTCGAATGGAAAACAAGTCTATTTTATGGTCTTCCAAAAATTCATAAAAGTAAAATCATTCAGGATGCAATTAAACATTGCAATTCAGAATATATAGAGTTAATGGATCCAGACGATTTAAACTTTCGCCCAATAGTCGCTGGAACTAACTGTGAAACAAGTCGTTTAAGTTCTTTATTGGATATCTTGTTAAAACCGTTTGTAAAATATGTCAATAGCAATATAACAAATAACATAGATTTCCTAAAACATATACCTTCACAAGTTCCAGAGTCAAGTACATTAGTATCATTTGATGTAATTAATTTATATTCTAATATACCGCATACTCTTGGTTTATATTTATTTCCATTTTATAAGCTATTTTCAAACAATATTTCTGCTAGGTTAGCAAAAGAACAACATTTTATACATGTATTTAAACCCAAATTACATTTCATTTAATATTTATTGACGTTATGACGTCATAATTGATATGACGTTATCTCCATGACATTTTGACGTTGTAATATATTGTATTATGCCCTGATGAGCTATGCGAAACGCGTTGGCTAAATCAATATATATTTAAAATCCCAGACACGTGTTTTTACTTATATATATATATATATATATATATATATATATATATATATATATATATATATATATATATATATATATATAATTGTTTTGTTGAGAAATAGAAAGAAAATGTAGCCAATTTGTAAAAACAAACTTTGAAAAAGCCTATTAAGGCAAAATATATCAGAAAAGAGTGAAACTTGTTCTCTGTTTATATATTATATGTTAGGCAAAATGCTCAAACTAGTCACAGTGTATGTAATATATTTTATATTCTTTGCTCTTAATCTTTTAAAATAAATACGATGGTATTTCTTAGAAAACCTATCTTTAAATTTGATCTTTAACACATTCAAATTTCGACATAATTACTCAATAATAATTCTTCAATCCTGAAACAATTGTTCTCGCACAGCTTGAGATTTCCCACCTTCGGTAATGGAAATGACCAGTTACTGGATCCAGTCTTTCTGTTATCCGTTATTTCTGTAGTCGTTGCCTCTCTTCCTTGCTTAACCATGTGCCTTGTAGACTCTCCCATCGTTTTAAATTGGATAAATTTATTTCCTAAATCAGGGATTAATAGTATACTTATTTCTATATTTAGAATATTTCCTACAGAAATGTCTTTAAGCAAACAGCGCAGACTCTGATGAGACGCCGCATGCGGCGTCTCATCTGGGTCTGCGCAGTTTGCCAAGGCCTTTTTTCTAGACGCTAGGCATGCATGGGTTAATAAACTTGGAAGGGACGTTGTCCACAACCGGAGACTGTCAAAGACTTTCCTTCCTGAATACTTCACACCTCTGCCTTAAGTGTGGAGGGACGTTCGCCTGTGATGGTTCGGATGTCGACTGGGGTCTGATTGTCGCGGACACTCAAAGAGGTCGATGCAGGTCGATTGTATTATCCACTTAAGGCTAAGCTGTTGTGCTGCTTATGCCTTAGCTCGTTTATATAGTCACAGTGGTCCTACATTTTGGTCGCCACTCATGGCTTGTATTTCTTCTCTGATAATATCGAGGTCATTATCGAAGATGTTCCTGGGCTCCAAACGTGCAATTTATTAGCAGTAATAACACATTGTAGTAGTTGATATAATTGTTGTAGTTTTAAGAGTAAGTAGCGGTATACTGAATTAGTCAAATATTAACCCAGTTATGCCTAGTGGACTCTCCCATCTTTCTAAATTGGACCAGTTTATTTTCAAAATTAGGGATTTCTAGTATACTTATTTATATATTTAGAATATGTCTTAAAGAAATTCCTTTAAGCAAACAGCGCAGACCCTGATAAGACGCCGCATCATGCGGCGTCTCATCTGGGTCTACGCTGTTTACCAAGGCCTTTTTTTCTAGACGCTAGGCATAAATAGGTTAAGTATTTGTACTAATAGAAGTATCAATATTAAATAGGGGATATTTGTTAGATTCGGTGGAATATCGATTTTATTTAGTGATCATATAAAATAATATTTTTACGAGTGGCGCAGCCACGAGTAAAAATATGTATTTTTTTATGATCACGAGTGAATTAAAATCGATATACCATTGAATCCAACAAATTTTCTTTTTATTTGATGTTTTTTTCACCGTTTATTTACGTTGTAAAAGAGTTTAACTGGATAATTTCGCTGGATTTATGACGTCATTTCGTTGAAAAATGACGTCATTTCACAATAAAACAGTATATAAATATTACATGTCTGACAGGGTGACAGTAAATTTGTCAACTTGAGGAAATACTGTCAACCGAGGCGAAGCAATGAACAACAATTAATATATTGAGTGGATCAGCACCCAACTGTATAAACGCTGGTTAAAGTTACTGCTCAGTAACTTTCAAACCTTGGTAAGTTTGCAATTATTCAGGTTTAGTAACCTTCAAAGTAACTCGATTGTATAAACACGATATACCGCAACGTAACCTCACCGCGCAAAGTTGAATTAAACCACCGGCATAGAGATGTGTAAAGTATAAGATGGTAAAAATAGCACCACACTGGAATTCGGAATGTCCCATTTTGTACACGGGTATCATCCACTAAATTATCTGTTGTGTAATGGAATGTTTTCCATTCTTTGTGTATTTATATATTAAATTATTTTCGTGTACAATAAGAGCATTAACTATAGACAAATAAAAGATTGTGCAAGTTTAAACATATGTTTGTATGCAGAAATCTGCAAATGCAACCGAGTTTACAAACGGCTATTATTTCATAAACTGCTCCGGTTCATTTGAACAGCAAGAATGTAGAGTACATGACGTAGCGTGTGACGAAGAAGAAAGTTTATCGTGTTCATATACTCATTTGAATATAGTAATAGGATGGCATAAGGGTCTTTATTTAATTATGCTAAACTAATTATTAAAGACCCTTGATGTACAATCGTCAATCATGGACTTAAATGGATTATTTATGGATTTTAAAGGTAAGATACTATTTCGAACGCGTTTTGCTTTTTGTTTGTACTTTTGTCGTTCCCTGTTCTCGGATAAATGATTTTAACATAGGCGCCATTGATGCATCGGATCACACACGGCATACCCAAAACAGAATATTAAAACACGTTCTGTGCGTCCTTAAATTCGTCGTCCAAAATCGGAAAACGTTTATACTAAATTGAATTTTTTTATGACTCCAGTCAATGCTAAAATAATGGCATTTATCTATTATACAGCACAGTTTCAGCTGCAATCGATATATAAATTATCCAAATAAAACGGAAATGCAAAACTGCGTACTGCGCATGCGCAAATGGGACAGTATATTTTTTTAACATTCCGCACGTGGTTGCTATGGCAGCGGGATACAGTATTTTTTGGACAGTATTTTTTTTCCCGCTGGTGGCAAGTGATTACCAAGGTAGCGGGAGACAGTATTTTTTGGACAGTAAATTTATTCCCGCTGGGTCTGACAGTATTTCTATGTCACGATGGCCTATGGGAGTTTAGCATTGTGAATACAAGTGAGGTATAATAATGAAAAATATCGATATTTTTCACAGATATGTTTTACTGTTAAATACCAGTTTTATTTTACTGATATTTTTGTATAAACCACAGGAAAGCATAAAATAAAATGTAATATATTTGACAAATTGCAATTGTACATAAACTGTAAACAGTATATATATCTTTCAACAATTTAATCAACGTGTTTAATGTAAACCATGTCGTAAAGACAATTGTGAATAACTATTATAACACAATGGCGTCAGTCAGTGTGTGTTTAATAGTTATAATCTCTCATACCAGTGTTAACTTTTTAAATAACGTTTAGATCTTATTTTCACGAAAAAGGCGTGCGAAAAATTGGTTAATTTTGACGGTCGAATGATGTAGTTAATTAATATATAAGACATGCAGCGATCAATGTAGCGTATTTTTGCATATATTTAATGTATCCGTGCTATTTTATTTCGATATAGTTGGGCAGTGTGATGATACGTCTGACAAATCAGATGTTTAATGTAGTGGGTGGATGTGATAAAATGCCCTCACTTCAGGATCACCCTCTTTCCGCGCTACATTCAATGGTATCATGCTGTTATTGTTTTCAGGATTACATGTTTTAGTTTTTCATAAACTGGATAAAGTGTCTGTATGTGTGCCAATATGAGTGTTCCCATATTCATATAACATAATATATGGTCCATTGTAATACAAGGCCTCCGGCACAAAATACAATTGATCAATAATAATCCAATGGTGGTGACAGAGATATGTTAATTAACAATATATTATAAACTAGCAGAACAAGAAACCCAAAGACACAAACATACAATGTATATAACATATCATATCATAACTTTGTCAAGTAAGTAATGCAAGCTAATATTTCATGATAAAAGAACTTACAACGTCATGAATAACTTTAAATTTTTTCGAGTAGTAAAGGCCCCGCTTTGAACTATTATAATATATTGCTTTTGGAGATAAATTGATAAAATCCTGCATCCTTTGGAGAGGATAGTCTTTAAGTCTTCATTTATAGAATTTCATAAAATAATTTACATTTCCACATACGTCATAACTCTTTGTTCGTTTTTTAATTATGGCTATACTTTAATATAATTAGAAGTAGTTTTGAAATATGTTTTAGAGTGGAATGCATTTAAAAAAAATGGATACATACATTTATTTCTTAAATAAATAATATTAATTGGCATTCTAGAATTGTTGTTAAATGTTTCGTGCTTGATTCCATTAAACAGTTTGGAAAAATAAATCATTAAATAACCGTTAATCCTACCAGTGCATTCAGTCTTAGGACACTATTTTAAGCGCAAAGAGTGTGGATGCTTTAGAATTTTAAGTTAAGGTTGCGTAAATTCTGTCATGAAATTAAAACAAATAATGGCATTCTCAGGAAAATCGAGGACGTTGATTGTCGAAATTTGCCTTTAAATATATGTAAAGGATTATTTATTGGAAATCTTAAAATGCAAATCCCATAGAACTGAAATTGCTGCTATAAAAAGCAATTTGAGACTTAAAAGTATTTTTAAATTACTTGAAAAATAAAAGAGATTCAATTTCAAACTGTTTGATTGTAAATAACTGTTGCGCATATAATGTGGTTGATTATGAAACTTACGTTTTAAAAAATCGTTTTCGCGCAATGAAATATATTATCTGTAGTTACGTTTACAATTGCCTTATTTACGACAGAAATTAAACTGTAAGTAAACAATTTTTCTTAAACAACAAAAGTGAATTTAACGAATTCAAATAACTCGGCAACGCGTACAATACATAATGTATTTCGCATTAATATAAATAAGTGAAACTTCAGCTGCTGGAGCAGTATTGCATTATTATTATATACACTTTGTTTTTCCGTTATTAAGGCAAGTGACCAATTGCCAAACAGTACGAAACAGTACAATACGAAACATTATACACACATTGAAGAATAAAGCTGGGGTGACAGTATTGGAACGGTGTAGGGGTTTTAACCGGTTTTAGAGCGCTCGACCTAACAATTGACCCAGCAATATTCATGATAGATACGTTTAAATAAATGTATTCTCATAGAATTGCAACTCAAATTAAACAATATAGAAGGGAATTAAAACGCAATCAATTAAATTACCATTGTATTACTCAATGGTAGGAAGGAGACCAGAGCAACAGAGTTACAACTTTTTGAGGAAAGATAAAATGACATTACGAACTAGTGTCAACTACATCCCTTCTTAAAAAAAGATTTAAAATAAAGCATCATATAATTAATATTTAAGATCGTTATCGTGCAAATACAGGTAGAAGCAGCAATATTGATTTGATTGAATCTGTCTTATTTTGCATAGTTTGCATTACTGCATCACTGTTTCAAGTAGTTGTGCTTGTTATCCAATTTCTAATGAAACACCATAATAAATATGCAATTACATTGTATATCATAGCTTTTTGATTTGGTTGATAAATATATTATTTTCGAAAGAATGCAAGAGAAGTCAGACAGAAGTCTGAAGTTTTCACCTTGTGTAATTTACAGAACGACCAATATACAGTTAACCCATGTATTCCTAGTTGTCTCTCCCATCCTTCTAAATAGGATCAATTTATTTCCAAAGTTAGGGTTTTCAAGTATACTTATTTCTATATTTAGAATATTTCTTACAGAAATTTCTTTCAGCAAACAGCGCAGACCCTGATCTCATCTGGGTCTTCGTTGTTTGCCAATGCCTTTTTTCTAGACGCTAGGCATAAATCGGTTTAAACAAATGTGGCTTTTCCATAATAACAATACAACCTAACAACTTATCAGACTGCCAACCTGCTGTTTCAGAAAATAAGAGCACGCGTTATTACGACAATACCTCATTTCTGAATGTCATGTGTACGAATTGGCATAACACCAAAGAAGAAAATGTGTGTACATACTTGCATTCCTTAGCTAAAACTCGGCTTATGGTGTCTATGGTGTAAGAGACCGATTTTCTTGCAACGCTGATTCTATATAAGTTATGGGCTACGATATACAGACGCTAACTGTTTTTGCTGTAGACAATACTGATACAAATTCAGATCAAAGTGCTGAAAGCTGAAATACTGCGAATTGTCACAAATGCTGTTAAAGATCAAGCCACGATATGAACTCAAATTCTAAAACGCTCCTTATACAGAAACTAACATTTCAAGTTCAGGTTTGTGCTTAAATTGTTTAACCTTTAAATAATGCACATAATTTAACAACGTATCTATGAGCAATACAAAATACTCGTATGATGTAAATAAAATTAATTAAAAGATCAATTATGATATCATGTAAAGTCAGTTACCCCAATCCCAATCATATTAAATACAAATCAAATCCCAAGAATACAGAAACGGCTAGTATGAGATTCGTCAACAAATAAATTCGAACAAACCCATTTTGAATCAACTTTGCATAATCGAACTTTTTATGTTAACCCTAACATTACAAGTAGCATTATATTTTCTACAGCTATTAAAATCTTTTATTGAATTAAATGCAGACAATTTTGAAAATTTAGATTTACTGTAAAATGAGACATAATATGTAAATTGTGCTCATGCATACAAGTAATTCAATTTACACGTGAGTTCGTTACCAAATATGCACTATCTAGACTTTTTAAGACAATATATGTTCTTGAACCGTATTATGATTAACATTTTAGCTTTACATAATAGATATATATTTATCCCACTTTTGCAGCGAATTCGGTTGATTAAAGTCCCGTTGATTAAATTTCTTCTTTTTTTCCCGACAAAATGACGTCATAAATCCAGCGAAATTATCCAGTTAAACTAATTTTGTTTAAATAAAAAGGTTTACTGAATTAAAAGTGGGATAAATAGAATAATAGATTAGTGTTGATTATAGATAAGGTTTATCATGCTCGGCACAAACACGTGTTCTAAGCCTCGCATGATACACCTGATCTCTAATCAGAACTAACCTATTATTGTCTATGTATCGTATTTATACTTCAAAATTACGATACATATAGATATATTATTTACACCGTAGAACTACAGCTAGATTCAATTATAAATACAATACGAACATGCGTGGGAAATGCCCTAAAAACTATTTAGTGAAAATGAAACTCTTAAATGTGAGAATAATTTCGAAGATCCCATTATATTTCACTAATGAGTAAGTTAATGATATTGTTATGCCGGCGACCAGAATTCCATCTTGTACTTTCAGAAGAAACGAAAGTAATGACTATACGAAGATATGATGTGATCGAATTCGAGCTGCTTCAGCCATTTTGGATTAAAAAGGTCACTCGATTTCATAATTACGATTACGACTTTTGCCACAGCACTGGCATAAGTTAGAGTCACTAATTCATATAATGCGTGTAAATTTAAATGCCACGCTTTCAATGCTTAAACAACCCGTATCGGTTTATTACAATAGGTGATTTATGTGTTCCCAATTGTTTCATGTTTTGTTGTTTAGTATTGTTTTAGCTGAATACAATATGACGGGTTCTAGTAATTGCTTTGATAGGTTAAACATTCTTTGCTTCAATTAGGCCTAGTAAACGTTAATTCCGTGAAATAGTTTATTCAGCAAATAGGAAAAAAAATATATGAAAAGGGACAGATCATCTCTTTACTGCGATTAATTTTTTATTTATTCATAAGCAAAACGTATTTTTCATTAAATGTTTTATATTACTATGTGCATATAATTAACCTTTAAGACGTTTTGTGCCCGTACTCTTTTACAAATGATCTTTACGGTAGGCAGTGTCTTAGCAAATCCACAATCAAGGGAAACAATCCTTGTTATGGCTTCTACAGACCCTACCAATAGGCATACCCTATCCGATCATTTTGGCTGAGGCATGTAGACCTGAAGAGAAGAAAGGTTTAATTAACATACTCAACAACAAGGGAAAGGTCACTCTAAAAGGCAGAAGTGTTTTTGTAAACATATAAGCACTGGTATGCATCCCTTTCAAACATGTACGGTGGACATTTTTTTTCTGAAACGAACCATTGATAGGAAAACCTGAATTCGTTTATTGCGAAATATCAAAGAAACGTATTTGAAAATACCGTATTCTCGAAACATAATAGTGGATAATTTAACGCTGAGCACAGAAACGGATTACAAATCAATTTCATAATGACTTTTATTCCAATGTTAACAGCCCCACTGTCTGGTGGGTTAAATCATTACAAAAGAGTTAACCCGAAGCAATTATAAAAAATATGTTAGGCATTTGCACATGTGAATTGGGTATTGATAATTGTTTTACTGCCATTTATATTTGTTAGAGAGTTTTAAAGTTTATTGTCTAGTCCATGACATGTACAATAAAATAATACATACAATAACATAATTTACAAACATGCATGGCCAATCTTATAGATTTATAAAAAGCCATTTAAGTGTGTAATATTATACTTAAAACTATTGCTTTTTTCTTTTCTTTTTTACAAATTCATGTTTCATAGACATACATCATAAAAAAACCATATTGCCCCTGTTAACCTTATGTTAAACACCTGTAATAAAATATTGAAGTTGATAAAACACTGGTGATTGTAAAAATGGGTACTAATGCGCATAGTGAAAAATGATGTAAAAGAGCGACTACCTAAGTGAACTTGTTAACAGCCACATTCTGTATTTTAATAAAAACAGTTATTTACGATGGTAAAATAAAAAGAAACATTTGTGTTATAAACCTCTAGTAACATTAAAACCTAATGAACTATAATTGAGCGTTAAAGAGAATTTATCATCTTTAATCCTATATAATAGATTTTATACACAAAGACGCTCAATATACCATCAATTTATGACTCACTCTGATAAACATCGATATGAACTGCATCAATACGTATTTACAGCGTGAACAAAGTACTTTATGGTCCCTAGTAGAGAAAGAAATTTTTCCCGATACTAGTCAATATTTCCTCGCTAACATGAAATACGGCATTGTTATTTTAACCCTTTTATTTTACTTTTTTAAAATAAATTAAGACGGTCACTTTGACCAAGACTTGTTTCCGATTTCGAAAGCTTAATAATACGCATACGTATACCTGTACGGTTATATGACTAATCCATTTAATTGCGTAATATTTGAATTTGCAAGATTGTCACAAAAAGAGAAAAATAACTAAAAGACTTTATTGTGAGAGTCGAACTATCTTGTGGCAATATAATTAAGCAAAAGGATTGTGAGAGCCTAACATGTTTACATTAAAGCTTAAAGGAAAGTCGGCGACAGTTAATCGGTTACTAGTAGTTTTCAGTGCAACGTATGGCTTGCTGGAAAGTGTTTTATTCAATTTACATCAATTATTTTTTTATACAATGATAGATAAGTAAAATAACATTATAGCTACAATATCAATCAATTACAACATAATCATACTGTTTTGTTACTTAAAAATGAACAATATTTAACGACTAACAGCGGGAAATATTTCATTAAATATTTATTAACCTATGTGATATAAAGTGTCTGATTTTGATTGAAACAAATATGCACATTTTCCGATTCCTTCCACATTTCATCTTCACAGGAGACTAAGTCGTTGCAATCGTTCACATTGTCAATTATCAATTAGCATGACATGACCTTTTGGCAATACGACAATTTACATAATCTTTCTAAGTAGTCCATTTTCGGGGGCGGCGAGAGTATGCGTTAAATTACAGAGTTAAATCTGTTAATGACAATACAATCAGTGAATTGACCAATACATTCTTACCTTACGACGTGTGTTGTCAACCTATGGGTTAAATGAAAGAATATGGGTTGATGAAAATAAGCCAATAATTCTTTTAGAGATAAACAGACCAGAACAATGACAATGATCTGACATGGGAGTCTAATAAAATATGAATGATTAGACTAAGATGCATTTTAGTTTTCAAATTTGGACCATCGTGGTTGTCGCCGTTATCTTCCGATGTTTCGATCGTAGTAGATCGCGGTGACAGTGGGTGAGCACCGCGGAAGTTAACGGGAAATCGATCGCATGGTGGACCACCGCGGCCACGGTGGTTCATGATGATATACAGGTAAATGTATTGTTTCTGCATATAGTTTTACTTGTTGTTTATTTAATTTCAATTAAAAAGAACTAAGCATACTCGCGTGTTACAACTCACGTGTTACAACTCACGTGTTACACCCTTACAATTCTAAGTAATATTTATAACAAGTGTTTGGATTTTTAAATGCATCAAGACGTTGAAATGCATTTCTATCATATTTGTACAGCTTTTTACTTTCAATCCTTAATATCAATATAAATAAAAACACAGAGTGTTCTGACCTCCATCTAAAAAACGTCCAGCAAGAAAAAACGTCCATGGCCATATATTATTAGTTAATCATGTATCTCCTTTTAAGCATGTGTCAAAATGTGCAGCATTCCCAGAAACGTTCAAATTTGTTATCAATCGTAAAACGCAAATTACTGTTTCGTGAATTACCCGAAGAGGAATACACACATTTACTTAGGAAAGTAGCAGATAACAACGATAGCATGTATTATGGCAGCAAGACGGAACTTCAAACCCTTTTGCTGTACGAAGGAAAGTGATTTCGAGATTTGTGTCATGAACGCTTCTGTAAATCAGATGATTGCTTAATAACTACGAATTTTAATTTGATTAAATCAAAACTAAAATTACCTAATAGGTGACGTGCCACAAATAGAAATATGCAATCACTTCGTTTACATTCATGCCACATTAAAGTATTACATGCCTTCCTATATTGACACATTGTTATTATTATAAATTATATTCAACATGAATGTGATAAACATTATTGAAGCTTACATGAATATTTCCAAAGTCCATGACAACACGTTATTAACCGTTTTTTACGCGAAGTGTAAAGGTCTATAGACATGTGAATGACTTTTCTTTAACTGTGCTGCTTTGCTAACGCAACTCTGTTATAAGTTAAAATTGTTTGAATGATTTATTTGTTTGCATATTGTTTTTTTATGAATGAGACAGTATAGAAGAAATTATTTTTCTTCATTTAGAACAACATGCTAGACTCCCGGCATGTATGCTCTTAACAATTAAATGTTTATTGAATAACACGCAGGATTGCAGATGCTTCTTTACTACATTATATGAAGTGTTTCATTGTTACCTAGAGTTTACTCCATTTTCAAACGATGATGCAAACCTTTTTCAACATAAATATACGTATCCAACTTACAGGCATAGTATTGTTGCTAAATGTGTTGTACTTGATGCCATGGCAAAGGAAAACATTTAACAACGGTTCATCCTTACAGTTCAGACGATCTTAGGACAATATATTAAGGGCCAAGATTGTGGATGCTTAATAATTTTCATTGGAGGTTGCGGAAATAATCTCAGGAAATTAACACGATATAAAAGCATTATAAGGGAAGCACGTTCTTCTTCGAACTTTGCTTTGCAATATATGTCAATGATAATTCACTGGCGATCTGAAATAGCAAATCCCATAGAACTGAAAAAGATGTCATATAAATCAAATTGTTCCCTATAAGTATATTTGAATTACTTAAAAAATAAATAAAGACAAAACATCCCTGCCTTTTAAACTGTCAATAACGGATGCATATTGACTGCGGTCGTTCAAGATACTGTAATTGTAATTATTCTTTTTTTTCAAAGTGCAATATATTATCTGTATTTGCGTTGATATTCGCGTTATTTGTGTATCAAGACAAATATCGAAATGTAAATGAAAATCGTTTTTATAAACAACACAACCTGGAGATAACAAGAGTTTAATAACTCAATAGCGCATACGATTTCAGAATGCACTTTGTAGCAAGTATTGATTGGATCTTCATTTTTTCGTAATTTTCATTATTGCAACACGGTTTCAAATATATGCGCCTGCAATCCGATTTCTATTGAAACACCAACTGTGCAATCTCATTGTATAAAGAAGCGCTTTGCTTTGATTGGTAAATATATTCTTTTCGAAAGAAGGCAAGAGAGTTCAGACAGAAGTCTGATACAGTATTCACATTGTGTAATTTACAGAACGTTCAATATTAAGTTAAAAGGAATTCTGATTTTTCTTGATAACAATAAGTATCTTCTTAGACTGCAATCCAGATTTTTCGAAAAACAGTACATGTTCATTCATTACTACGACAAGTCTTAATTTCCGAGTGTAGTTACAAATTGACACCAATTACGAATATTACGTACATACTGGCATCCATTTTGACTAACAACTCGGCTTATGGCGTCTATGGTTTAATAGACAGATTTTCTTGCAATATTTCAATGACTATTTCCTTGCTTTGGCTTCGACTGACCTAATAAATAGATGACCACCATCGTCTTGTTTAAAGTCTTAGAGATCTGAATAAAAAGGTTTAAAATAATATGTTCAACAACAAGGCCGCGGTAACAAAAAAAGGCAGAAGTGTTTTCGTAAAAACAACAGCAAGATTACTCGCTCTTTAAATGAAAACCTGTAAAACTCTTACTGGTGTAAGGTTTTGTTCTAGATCTAATCATTCAAGGGAATACCTTTATTTTCTTGGTTTCGAGTTGTCAACGTACTTGTTTTAAACAAATCGTCTTCTCCAAACACAATAGCGGATATTGAACGCTGAGGACATAATCGGTTTAAAAATAAATTTCATAATCACGTTTCTTCCAAGATGACCACCTCCGATGTATGGAGCAACTCGAAATCGAACCTATGGTCATTTGGTCCCGCGAAAAAATTAATTTCGTAGGAGTGTGAGTCATTTCAGCGTTGGATTGCTATTGCATGCCTATTATCAGCGAATGCTTAAACGTTAAATTTTAACTGTGCTAGTTATAACGTAGATTTGTCAAATAGTTTTACTACATACCGATTAGCGAAAAATTGCTGGTACATTTTAATCACGTACTCAATGTCAATGTGTTGGTTCATTTTTATCATGAGTGTAGCAACTCAAAATCGAGCCTAGTGGCATTTGGTCCCGAGATTATATTGACTGTGTAAGAGTATGAATATTGCAACTGAGCAGCGAGTATTTGTGTTATAACCAAAGCCGGGACTTGCACCCAGATTTCTTCTCCCTCGAAGAAGGAAAAGCGTTCTGCTTTGAACTACTGTGGTTGTATAAACACGTTTCATACAAGCTACATGATCAAGAGGTGTCACTCGGCGTTTGTACGGGCTTGTGACCGTTCTTTTCACAGCGAAATGAAAAGAGCCGCTTTACCACCTTGCGATATGCAATACGGACTAGCATACTAGCAAATATAGCAGTAACTTTTGTCATACATACATGACCCATTTTATTCGGCAGAAAATTGCCCCGGACTAAGCAAACGCAAAGTCTCGTAGCAATGGACTTTCGAATTTAGGATGGATCGACCTAATTGTTACAGAGTTATTATTGTTGTTGCTTTTCAAACGGAAACATGCGCAAAGATTTCAGCAAAATGTTTCTCGCACCATTTACGTCTCTGTGTGTGTTATATTTGCATTGATCACAAAAAAATGTTTCACTCTTTTCTAGATTTTTGTTTATTGTTCCACACACTCCACACGTCTTCGAAGTGTATGCTTCATTTTGAACATCCAATATGCATTCTGTGTTCGTAGTTCGGTGAGTTAGCCTTTGGCGAAATCTGTAATGTTGCCAATATAGCAGATCCCTTTTGGCTCGCGGTGAAAGCGGTTTTGGTCTGTCTGTCTTTACCAGTTGCGCTACATTGATTTTACCCAGTGCAACATACTCATATTCTTTGACGAGATGTGAGGAAAGCTTTAGGTGAATATCGTCAACAAACGTTTTTAGTTTTAAATGTGTTTTCTTCAGTGATACAATTCGTTCACTAGCTGCTTGTTGTTGCTTTTTGTTTTGCGCTTTAGTCAAATGCTTATGGGCATGATAAATTTTATTGTGAAGTTTACTTATCACATACTGCTTGTCTTCTTCAATACCAACTTGGAAAACACTACAATCAATGGGGTCATATACTGTAGCAAACGTTCTACCGCCAGGATCTATACCACACACGCGTTTATCTATTGTATCGTTTGATGCGTTTCTTCGTGTATACTTTGGATCACAAGGAATATTCAAGATAAACATGCCATCAGCACGCTTGACAATTTTCACATCATGATCAAAAGGAGGTATTTTTGTTATCGGTTTAGCCAATTTTAGGAATCGTTCTTTAGGTTTAGACCGCTTTTCAAAATTTTCGGGTATCATACAGATGTATCGGTTTAGCATATTGATATTATCGATAGAAACGTCTTTGCTTGAAAGATTTCGTATGAACAGTTTTGGAACACAAAACGATCCTTGAACAATATTTGATACAGACATGGGTCGTTTCAGTTTTGATTTGAGTGATTTGGCTGCCTTGTAAGATGTATAAAAGTTTTTGCACGATGTTGTTTTTACTGAAGTCATTCTGTTGTTGAAGAACCAGTCATCGTTTTCCATTCTGTACTGCGGGTCTACATCATTGGCATTTGTTTTGCAAACAATTTTCTGTAGCTCAAATTGGTGTGGTCCTATACCTTTTTCGTTTACTAACCACAAGCACCAATTATACGTATAATTTGAAACGCGAAGCATTTCGTTGAGGACTCGTTTTTGATGTTTAGTAGGACGAATTCCAACCGAGAATGATGTAAAAAATTTATCTGATTGTGTCTTTTGCTTTTTGACACTAGCCGACTGTAACAATTGAATCACATCGCAATCAGTTTTCTCGTGATTAACCATATCCTTTCTTCTTATGTACTCCCACCAATACCACATACTTTTGTGTTTGTGGACGTGTGCAGCATCCCATAAAGTTAAATCCTCTCGTTTGCGTTTCATGGCTGTACAATAAAAAACAGGAAAGGAATTTGTTTGCTTATATATTTATTTTTGATAAACTTATGTCAGGGCGATACGAATGAAACCGTATCCCGAATAAAATGGGTTAAAAGCTAGTGGTGTCACTCGGCGTTTTCACGGACTTGTGACCGTTCCTCTTGTCTGAGTACAAGAGAAGTCGCCTTCCCACCCCAGCCCTAGCAGACTTTGTGCATTAAAGCACTTAATAGAAATGTTATTGCTCGGTCATCGGTCAGGTTCGGTCAACGCGTGCCTGCGTTTCTGAGAGAGCCAGATTAAGATATTTCGTGTCACCGTACGAAAATACCATGGTGTCGCATAGCAAAGCACAGGCATGTCACCATGCGTGCCTACCACCCTTCCAACAGCGCAACAATGTGGTGTTGAAAGGATTCCCAGATAGTGTCGAAAGTATTGACGGTCATAACGGGGACGAGTTGCTTTATAGCGCCTCATTTCGTATTGACTTGCAACCCCGCCCTAGACCGCTACACAGCTAAATGGGCAGGACTCCATCTGACTATCAATCTCAGCGGTCATAGTTTTGAAAAGCGTCTGCTTGTTAATTGTTGGTATTTTGGTACTTGGAATCTCTTGTGCCCAAGTAGACTTAAAATTTGGTTTTATAGATCATGCAATCATTAACTGGTTGGTAGCCTTATCAAATGCCATCGCGTCCTCGGACTCGCATACGCATCGACCCACGTCAGGTTCTAAAGCTTGCGGGCAATAATGAGTGTCCCTCGCGATAGATTGAGGAGCCTTGCCAGAGTATAACGACAGCATGGATAACACATGTTAGAACCGAAAACCGAGGCGTTTCCCCTCAAGTGCTATCGGTTCGCTTCGCAACTTGTGGAGTCGGTCTATTGACACCTACATACCTCGGTCGCCCATACTCAGTTAATTAACCGCTGTTGTCTTTCTGCTTGCCAAATAGCAGTCAACGACAACCTTACATTGATCTAGCCAGATTGGAAACTACGAGCGAAAACTAACTCGCCCAAGCGAGTGACCCGCTCCCGATTCGAGCAAAACCTCACCTAAGCACTATCGACCCAAAAAACGCCAGTAACACTGCTCCGTTACTAGGGAGCCTTGCTAGTCAACACAAGTAATTTGCAATCCTGGCTAGAGCAATGAGTATATTCGGACTGGTGTACCACCATGTGATTGTCTGCGTCTAAATTGTTGGTATTTGATACTTAGAGTCTCTTGTGCCAAAGTAGAGACTGAATATTTGTTTTATAAATCAAGCAATCATTTACTGGTTGGTAGTTCTAACAGTGCGTCAAAATAAGCACCGTGAAAACATTTTAGCACCGAAATACCGAGGTGTTTACCCCCAAGTGCTATCAGTGCGCTTCACACTTGTGGAGTCTTAAACCCCTCGGCCGCCCAAACACAGTTAATGACTGTTAATGTTTATTTTTTGTTTGATTTTGGTATTGCATAGTTTAAACACAAACACATACATCAATACATCAATATTGCTGGCCAGCACAATAAAACAACAATCTCCTTTATTTTGCATGTAAAAACATAAACATAAACATACACACTGTCAACACTTGCCACTTGCAACACCGAGTTCGTTTCAGTGCAGAATGTACACATTTTTCGATCGACACACATTCGCAATGTTACATGGATTCACAAAGTTACATGGATTCACAAAGTTGCACTGATGTCCATACACGGGCCAATGTTCAAGTTATCGGTGCGATGGACCCACGGTTTTGTCGCAGCTATACGCCACACGTATGTATTGACTACTCGGTGTCCACATCAAGGTTTGGATATTGGCACTGAAAATAGAAAAGCAAATTGTGTTAAACAGTAAACGATGAAAGTAAACAGCCTGAAATGATAAAAACATGCATGTGTAATATACCATGTATCAAATAAAATAGTAAACACAAACTGCTAAAGAAAAACACACAACTCTACCAACTGTTTAACTGATACTTACTTTTTTGTTTTGTGTTGCATGTTCAGGCGCCTTTCTGTCACTGCTCGTCTAGCAGTACAGCTGAAATGAAATAAAAAGCATGATCAGAAACTTTCATTGTAATTGTACAACTTACAATTTATGTGCACAATTTTGCATTTAAGTATAACATACAGTAAAACAATTTCAACTAATACTCACTTTTTTGTTGTGTTGTTTCCACAAAGGCGCCTTGTTGTCACTGCTCGCCTGGTAGTAAACCTGACACGTCTAGTAGTAGAGAACACTCGTCCAGCAGTAAAGCTGAAATGAAATCGAAAGCATGATCAGAAACTTTTGAATGTGTTTGTACAACTTACAATTTATAAACACAATATTGAACTGTAACAGTAAACATGAAACAGATAACAATTTTACTTACCTATGTTGTCTTCGCTGAAATACAAAAGTCATGTTCATAGCAATCATAGCATATTAACACACAATGAATACAACTCAAAACTTTTAGTAAGAAACTCAGTACTTACTTTGTATTTTGTATCCAATCCCTCTGCGGACAATCTTCTTCAGTCCACAATCGAGCTAAAATCAAGACTCAATGCATACATGTAAATTTTGCCAAATAACAAACAGAACTGTGAACCAAAACTTGAACTAAACAAAACTAACTTTTCAACTGTAATGGTACTCACCTCTGGCAACTGAAATCATACAGACATTTTGCATAGCACAATACATTTTTAGTTTTAAGATAAGAATGATTTATGAACATTTTACTTACACAAAGCATAAATATGAAAAACATGCTATGATGAAAAAAACAATATGTATACAAAATTATACATAAAGAAACACAATCTACTTACCATTGCTGACCCGAAATTGAGAAAAGCACATTTTGTATAGCACAACAATCATATTCAGTTTTTACATAAATGAAGTGTACTTACATCTGCCCAACTGAAATGAAAAAGAGCATAGCAGAACAAAAGTCATCAAATATATTTTAACATGCAATTTAAAGAAGCAAATTGTACTTACCATCAGGCAACTGAACTGATAAAAACACATTTTGTATAGCAGAATACAAGTCATCAAAACAGTTCAATATGAAAATTAAAGAAAGTTTGTGTACTTACCACAGCCATACTGAAATGAAAAAGAAACACATTTTACAATGCAAAATACAGGTCATCAAAACAGTTCAATATGAAAGGCAATTGTACTTACCACAGCCATACTGAAATGAAAAAGAAACACATTTTACAATGCAGAATACAGGTCATCAAAACAATTCACTATGAAATTATAGAAAGTTAGCGTACTTACCAACAGGCTACTGAAATAAAAAAAAGACATTTTGCATAGCAGGATACAAGTCATCAAAACAGTTCAATGTGAAAATTAAAGAAAGTTTGTGTACTTACCACAGCCATACTGAAATGAAAAATATATATTAAGCATTGCATAGCAGGATACAAGTTATCAAAGCAGTTCAATATTAAATTATAGAAAGTTAGTGTACTTACCACAGCCATACTGAAATAAAAAACAACATTTAGCAATGCATAATAATCAAGACTTACCTAGCTGATCTTAAATCATTCTCTGTTTCTCAACTTCTCACTTGTCAAAAAGTCTGCTCTGTAACGACCCACCACTCAAATCTGAAAAATAGTTAAGCAGAACAAAGCACAACACAAACCAAAAGAGTAGTTCACTTACCTCATATTTTGTGCAGAGTTTTAACAGCCAATTTTCTTCTTGAAACCTGTATTCGTCTTTTTTTGACCCACTGTGGAACAGTCACAGCAATGTAAGTCTGAAACATAGAAGGGCATAACAACACAACATACAAACCAGTATATTTGTTTCGACTTACCTTGTGGCTACAGTCAAGACACAGCTGCTGAATTTCTTTTCTGTCACAAGCTGTCAAAACATCTCTGCAATGTTAACCTGAAACATAGTAAGAAAGAGAAACATTTTGTATACAACATAGTAAACACTTACCTTGTTTAAAGAGCTGAGTTGCAGCAGTGATTCTTTATTGAAATCTTCTTCTTTTCCCTCACTGCATGAGAGACCTAAAAAATAGCATGCAAAGCAAGACACTGTTTGTATGTCTACTCTGAAACAGAGCAAAATAAAGCATACATGGTACTTATAAAACAAACACATTGTTCCACTTACCCTTCTTCAACAGTTTAGTCACAGCAGTTGATATCCTTATTCACTGTTGAGGCTACTATGAGACCTTTTCTGCAATGCTCAGCTCCGTTCGACTGTCAAATATTCAGGTCATGTCATATCTGAAACGAACTAAATCAAAACATGCATAGTACACAATCATTGATAAAATCTTAAAACAATTGTATGCTTCATAGCTTTGTGTTGTGTTTTTTTTACTATACATATCACAGACAACTGGCGACCACAAAAGAGTACATACATTTTTTGTATTACTCAAACATTGCTGTATTAAGCTCACACTCATATCAACAAAAGCATTTCGATACACAAAGTAAGTGTTCACCATCATAGTACATCATCAGTTAGTTCGACATCCCACGTTTGCTCAGGTGTAAGTACTGGCTAGCATTTACCCTTTTCAGTTAACCGTCACACATCAGCATTTCTAAACACAAGTACTGATAGATTCTACCATTGCTATTATCTTTCACATAGACTTCTAAATATCAAATACTTGTACTCACGGTTTGGGAGCTCCCTCCAAGAAACACATCTGTACTGCTCGACATCTGGCCCTCTACTGAAACAAAATATTTTGAAACACACATGCATGTAAAACGTTTTTAAACAAAAACCAACACAGAACCAAGCTGCAGCAGCTATTCTGTCTTAAAATTGTTTTATCCATAGCTACATGGAAAACCTGAAAAATAGCATAACATCACATTATAGCAGAACAAATAAAAAAACAACTTGGTCAACTTACCTTGCTTTTGTAAAGATGTGTCACAGAGGTGGAAATCTTCTTCCATGTGTAAACCAGTGACTCGAATCTGCAACAAAGTAAAGAACACATTGTACACCTCAAATCAATGACTTAAAACTTACCCAACTTCTTGAATTGTGGTTTAGCAGTTGAAATCGTTTTTACTCGTGTCCCTTCTATTGACACCCAGTAGGAAACCATCTCTGCATGTGCAATCTGAAACATAGCAATACACACATGGTACAAATCAAACTACCACAATTGTTACACTTACCCTATTTGAACGTTCTATTCACATCACAACAATGTTTCTCTTCTTGAATCATCTTCGTTGTTGACTGCAAGTACATCTGAAACATAGAAGCATGCACAAAACATACCATATAAAAACTATTTTGTACTCACCATATGTTTGCTTTTCTGTTCATGCCAGCTTCCAAACCCATCACTGCCAACAGCATCTTTTTTCTGTTCATGTCAGCTTTCAATCCTTCACTGCCAAACGTATCTGAAAAATAGTACAACAGAAACAAACAAGCATAACATATCATTAGGACAGTTTTACACAACAGATATGAGAGCTCTTACAGCTACGTCTGTTCTGCTCAACTGTCCAAATGCAACTGACAGTACTTCACTGACAGTATATTTTTTTAAATAATTCACTAACATTGAGTCATTCTAACCTTACCTTCAAGGCTTGTTGAGAAGCTTCAAAATCAAGACTGCATGGCTCCACTTTCACTCAACTGTCAAATCATCACTGCATAAGCACTCCTGGAATGTATTATAGCAAAACATGCATAGAACAAACATTCAGTCAAAAGTACTTACCTTTTACTTTATCACTGCCCTGTGCTCAACTCCAGTCATCATGACATCTCTGTTTAAAAGTCTGAAACATAGGAAAACATGCAATGCAAATTAAACATAGTTACTTACCTTCTAGCATATTGTTGGAGCTCCAACAAAATCATGACTGTTCACTTCAGCTGCCAGACTTGAACTGCCAGCACACATCTGAAAATCTGAACAAAGCATTCATGTTCCATACTGTACTAGCCGTATGATTTTAAGTTACTCATCATCCAAAAAAAGAGTACATGAAAATCTAGTAAAAAATAGGTTTTGATTTGTTCATAAGTTATACTCTGAAAGAAACCATGATAATGAAGAAACTCACTTTATCTCTTCTTTTGTCAAAATACCAGTGTTCATAGTAAGATGAAACACACTTACCTCATCGTTTCCCAGCTCTGTTAAACTGACAGGTCTTCATTTTATGTCAAATCTGAAAAGATCTACATCAAAACATGCATAGTACACAATCTTTGTTAAAACAGTAAATAGTTGTTGCATTCAAAGCTATGCGTATTTTTCACTTTACAAGTCACAGACAACTGGCGACCACAAACGAAGAAACATTTCTGTACTACTCAAACATTGCTGTATTAAGCCCACACTCATGAACATAAACCGACATATTTTTGTTATAGACTTATAGTCCCTAAAACTGTACAAAAAGAATCAAAAGCAGTTTTCAGTCATAATCTTTTATTGAATTCTATACATAGGCAATACAATCTACAGTACTCACCACAGCAAACTGAAATTAAACATCATGAAAAATACATGTCAAGCAATACATTAATCATATTATAGTGCATATCAACAAACGCAATTCAATAAATTGTATGCATTCAGTAAGTGTTCACCATCATGTTACATCATCAGTTCGATTAGCATCACCACAATACATCAACTCATAATACTGGTTAGCATTGAGCTCATGCTATAGCTATCATACATCAGCATTCATAGACACTAAAAATCAAGTAATATCTACAGTACTTACCACAGCACACTGAAACAAAAACTGTAACAGCATGCAAAAAATGTAAACCAATACATGTATCAAATATAGTGCATATAAGAAAAGTATGTCGATACACCATCATATTACACCATCAATTCGTTTGACATCCCCACGGTAGCTCAACTGTTAGTTTTGGCTAGCATTTAGCCTTTTCAATAAACATTCAGCATTTCTAGACACAAGCACTGATTAATTCTACCCATCATATCATCATTCACATCATTCCATACTAAGTGTACAATAATAGTTTTCATTAAGCATCGTTAACTAAAAACCACACATACAAGTTAAATCTGCAATACTCACCACAGCATACTGAAATAAAATAGAAATGTTAACGACATGCAAATACAAGTAAAGCAATATCATATTTAGTACATATAAGCACATGCATTTTCATGAAATATGTTTCCAATGTTTTTACATCATCGGTTCGTTTCCCAAAGTAGCTCAGTAAATATTTTGTAACACCATCATCTCTCATCACACCATATTATCGACACTGTATAAGTACTGAGTAATTTATACCCAACGCATTTCACTTCTCTATCAGTACAACAACTCAACAATAATACGCCAGCCGCTTTAAATCATCATAAATCATCATACACAGTGAGACACGTCAACAGTCAAACACAAAAGTTTGTACTCACGTTTTCGTAGACACCAGCTTCAAAAACACATCTGATCACTCCGACGTCCAGAGTTCAAGTGAAGTCAATCGCTTGACACCCCAACACAAATTTAATTGCACACAACTCAAGTCAAAGTCAAGTTGTTATCTCATGACAATAACCTAACACTACAGTCCACCAGTCATTCAATAACCCGAGTACCAAGTCGCTATTCTATAACGCGAAGTCAAGTCAGTTAAACTCAAAACTTTTCATCGATACTGTAGTCAGAGCTCACGAAAGTACGTTCATATTCGTTAACGTTCAAAAGTCAACTGAGACATAGTCATCATAAAAAAAAATCATGTCAAATTTTTTTCAGAGATCACAAAATTAACGTCTGTCTTTGTCAAAGTCTATTGGTCAACTGAGCGTTTTTTTGCCCGCGCAGTTCAATTTATATACTGAGCGCGACGTCGAGAGCACAAAAAATACGTCTTATCTCTTCAACGACCAAACCAAGAATGACAGAAAATCGTATACTTCATGATTTGAGTTCACACAATTTATGTACATGAACGCTGTTTTATTGAACAGTTAATGTCGTGCTTGCTATATAATGTTAGTTTACGAAATACCAAGCACAGTGTCTTGCAAAGCCGAATTAAATGTCTTCTGGAAATACCACATGTTTAAATACCACATGTTTAAATACCACATGTTCAAATACCAAATGTTTAAATACCACATGTTTAAATGCCACATGTTTGAATACCACATGTTTAAATACCATATGTTCAAATACCACATGTTTAAATGCCACATGTTTAAATGCCACATGTTTAAATACCACATGTTTAAATACCATATGTTCAAATACCACATGTTTAGTCATGCTCGCGCACTGCATGCGGTCGGTATTTGGCACTGCATCTCTTTCTGTGACATTTTTATGTGCAATGAACATGTTTAACTCAACATATCATGAGGAAGGATGCATTCGGGAATGTGCATCCCTTCTCATCAAGATTGAAACGTCATTGATCACATGGTGGGCTCTCTAACCAAAGCGTGACAGTGCGACTATTTTTTCATGACCATACAAGCCGAAATATTCACAGATTGAATGGTCATAAAAATTGATAAGCATGAGTCCATCAAATCCATCCAGTATTTCCAGTATTTCTTTTAGTTTTGATATACAGCAAATCCATTGCCTTTTGTGCTTTAGTGTATAGTTTTGGGCAGATGCTCACATTAAACATGAACCCATAATAGAAATAGAAAAATATCTAGTCAAAGTTACTAACCTACAGTAGCATTGTGAAATAATCCTAAATCATATAAAATATGTGAGTAATCCATCAAAAATATTCACTATAAGTAGTGTACATTTAACTCCGGCATAAAAATATCCCCGTTATACCCGTTTATTTCTACATAGCCAGAACAATTCAGGGTTCTAAGAATTTTGAAAATTAAATTGTTTATATGACGTAGTTTTTGACGAAAGCAACTCGATAGTATTTTGCGCTGGCATTGTTAAAGGGACAACCTCGATTTTCTTGTTTCAACTATGTTTTGCGAGTGTAGTACTGGTATCACTTAGAAATAGAAAATAAATATCCAACCACATATATCAAAATGTTCGGCAAAATAGCGCCTACAAATTGATATACAAATGTTTTGGTTATCTGTACAATTGTGCATATAACTTGGAAATGTCATAAAAATTTGTGCTTAGATCAAAATATCTTAACTCGCGCATTCGATTTTGTATAAACACATAGTATCAGTGTGTGCGCATAGAAATTTTTGTTAATCTGTTGAAAATTTCATTGAATTCGGTCAACGGGTTCTAAAGATATCCGACTTAAATCAGTCGCGAGAAATACAATTTTCTATCATCGATATGTAAACGTCCCTTTAAGTTGTAGGATGATATTTATTCAAATGACGTGAATATGCACTAAGAACGAAGGGTCAAATTTACGATTTTCAACAAATGTGTGTTTGTTGTGATATGGTTTTCTGTCCTTATAACTGCAGCGTTTTACAAAAACATCAAGTATGTTACACCAAAATGCGCAGAAATGAATTCCCCATCGCATGATACAAATATCTCAGTACCATATTGCGGAATGAAAATCTTTTCTTCATACCAACCCAAGTTTGGTCAATAAACAGAAGTTTTGACATATACTCGTTGATGAAATACAAAAATGCTTTAACACACATTGTTCCTATATATTTGCTAGTTATGGTAGTGAAAATTTCATCGAAATGTATTCACGCGTTATCGAGAAAGTTAAGTTAAACCTCTTCCAAACAAACACAGTTTTGTGAAATATTTGCTATCTTAACGTCATTCAGTTTAACTCGATACTTTAAAGTTCGAAATTTCTATAAGCACGAATGCGTTTTGTCGAAGTAGTTTCCTTGTAATCAGACTTATTGTGGATTACCATATATCAAAATGTGCAGAACAGAATTCCCTATCGAATGGTATCAATTGCTATGTACTTGTTTAAAATGGGAATTTTTTTCATTCTCAGCGAAGTGATTTTTATGCGAAAAACTAAGCATTTCTACTATATGCGTAAATGTTAGCGAAAAATGATCCCCACAAAACTTGATGCTATTATCATGTTTGATATTTTGGCGAAAATGTCATAAATATATGTCAACTAGTTGTAGCGAAAACGCGACTTAAACTTTGTACGAAATCAGTGTTCATTTTACAGTACAGAGCGATTGTTCGACGTTAAAATAAAATCTAATGTTAGACAGAAATGCGTTTAGTTAAAATCCGTTATCGGACTGTTTTATTGTTGTGTTGAGACATACAGTTAAGTGTCATATATCAAAATGCGTGGAATTGAATTTCCTACAAGATTATACCAAAATAAAGATAAATGCTCTGTATGCAAAAAAGTTTTCTTGTTAGCGAAGTTTGTTACCTAAAATATCTGATACAATAAGTCGTGTTAGAACAAAACATACAAAACAAATATTTTAGCTATCCCATTGTTAATTATTGTCTTGAAAATTTCATCTTGATATCTTGAGACGTTCTCGAGAAAATGTGATTTCGTGGTTCCAAAAATGTGTTTTTTCGCTTGCTTACAGATAGATGACGTTCCGAGTTTATATGTTGAAAAAGTAAAGGCGTGATTATAGGAAAATGGTTTTCGGTCAGTCTTGATCAAGCGATACAACATACATACAGGCATGTTATATCAAAATGCTCGAAATGAAATTCTCTATCAGATGATATAAGTCGTGTTTCATAAATCATGGAAATAAAAAAGTTTTCTTCTTGCAAACGTTTTTCAAGTGATTTTTATCACATAAGCATGTATGTTGGCACAAAAATAACAGCAGAAAAGTTGTAGCTAACAATAAGCTGGGTATTGTACTTTTAATTTGATATCGATGCCATGAATCGTTCCGGAGATATTTAACTTAAACCAATTTTCTGTTTAATCGCCCCTTGGTTGTTTATATGAAACAAAATGACGTTATAACATATCATGATTTTTGGCGCTATGTAAAGAAAACTATCAAAGTTGCGTTTAACTGTCTGCTCGTTTAATCGGAATGATTCACAAACATACATAGTTTGATACACCAAATCATTCAGAAAAACAATCCCTATTTAACAGTATATATTTTTTGTCGCAAAACGAAAAGGCAAAAAAGTTTTCTTGTTAGCGAATTTTGTATAGTTGAATATCTGATACAAGTAGCCGAGTAAAAACAAAATAGGCAAACAAAAATTATACCTATCATATGATAAAATATTGTGGTGAAAATTTCATCTTGATATTACGAGAGGTTTTCGAGCAAATTGAGTTAAACCGATGTAATTTACTCTTTTCCCTCGCTTGTTTACATTGATAGAAATAACGTTCGAGAGCTGTAGATTTACAGTACATGTTTCGTGCTTTAAAAGTCAATTCGCTAACCTGCTCAACTTACGACCAACACATGAAACACATTTCAACATTTTATAAATGCAAACAAATGCAAGAAAACAAACGCGCATCAAATGAAAATGCATATAAACAGTTAAACACAGTCAAAACAGTCTAGTCAGTAAATAACATCCGAACCCATCCTGTAACCGTCGCCCTGCACATCCCACAATATTTTCCCAACATTAACACACAACATGTTTCACAGAATGTGTGTCCGCACTTTGTTAAAGTACAGTTTTTGTCGGAAATGTAACATATGGTACACAGTTTAAATTGTCGAATGGCATCTGCTCGAATAGCCTCTTCCATCAGCTCTTTTGCTCTACTGTCCACATCACGGTTTAACACGTTTGACAACGTGTGTAACTCGCGCTGGGCTTGCTCTGGAAATAGACAAGAAAACAATATAACCATATATTGAAACAGACCCCCCCCCCCGCTAATTTCCGGGCGTTTTATTTCTCTGACAATAAGGCATTTGATTCCTACATGAATAGATATAAAATTTACATTTCAATTTTTTGTATAAATAGCAGATGAATGCGTAACTGAGTCTACGAACGTTCGTTCGCAAAAATGTCGTTGTATCAAAGACTTCAAACATTTAAAAACAGGCCTACACATTTCGGCGTGTCAAAGGAAAACCTGGCTAGCCAAGGGTTTATTTAAAAACCCTTGTGCAATGTACGACCCTATTTTTTACACCACTATTTTTAATTGCGTTCAATGCGTGTTTCGACAAGCGCACATTTCCATTTGAAACATGGACAAAGAAAATGTGAAATTTAGGCATCATTTTATTCACAAAGTTCAATATTTGGCAAACAAAACGAATAAGTAAACAAGCATTGTCAACGAACATACCTGCTTCGTACTGTCGAATTTCTTCATCCCAGTCCTCGGTCTGCGGAACAACGAACCTATTTTCTGTTGCAAGCACCACTCCGTTCCAGTCCTCGGTCTGCGAAACAACGAAATTTTCTGTTGCAAGCACCACTCTGTTCCAGTCATCGGTCTGCGGAACAACGAACCCTGCAAGGTTATTTGACATGGTTTGTTTAAAGTTTCAAATCACGATTCATAACCATAGCTGTTCGGGTCGCTTTATATATCCACAGACTTGCGAATGCCTAAGATGGTTAAGTCTTGACATTCTGAAAAACGCTGAAAAGCAAATGTCTCACGCGTGGCAGAAATTCATATGTGAAAAAAAAGCACCACAAGTACTAAGTTGAACCGATTACATGTTTTGGAACATTTAAAGCGATTTAGGCCCTATTGTACTGTTATGTCGTTGCAATAAATTTCAAGCAGTTCGTTTATTGTTTTGCTATAGTTCTGCGTTATTCGATAAATTGCTAGTGAAATCACTTGATATCATACATCAAAATTTTCAAAATGAAAATCTCTCTATACGATTAAATAAGTCGTGTTTCACAAAATCACCAAAATAAAAAAAAAATCTGTCATATAAAACAAATTGAAAAGATTTTTTCTGTAAAAGCATATTTGTTGAAACAAAACTAGCAATAAAAAAGTTGTAGCTAACAATAAGCAGGGTATTGTAGTGTAAATTTTATATTGATTCCATGAGTCGTTTCGGAAAAATTTGACTTAAACATCGGTGTACGATATTTTATTCAAGGTTGTTTTTATGAAGCGAAATTACGTAGATACACTACACGTTATGAATTCAAGTGCGTTGTAGAAAAAACATTATCAGAGTTAAGTTCAGGTTTTTGCTGATAAATCGGCGTTTTAAATGTGTGATTATTTAATCCACACAAAAATTTCATATTTGACGGTACACATTTAAAACAATGTATCGCAAAACGAAAAGGCGAAAAAAGATTTCTTCATAAAGGGTTTATTTTCGATCAAAAACTCGCATTTTTGTCAAAGAATCATTAACAAAAGAATAAAACTTTCAAAACAATCATTGTGGAGCTTTTTTAGTTGAATATCATATTCAAACTTTGATCCCAACATCTGCAGAGGTTGTTGAGAAATTGACATTTAAACTTTTTCGCAAATACTCATCTATTGGTGGACTTATACTTTGAAATGACGTGAACACGATATATTTGCACTTGATTACCAGCGCTGCACTGCAGTGTATTTCTCATGCAATGTTAAAAAAGTTTTACTCGCGAAAGATTATGATTTTAAAAATGTGTTTTTCACTGAACTTTTGCGTTGATATTTGATCACAGTACATTTCGCAAAAATATATATTAAATATTAGATCATATTCATAGTGTACTTGTGTAACGTTTGGTATATAAATAACGAACTATTTTGCAGTGTTACTTCGTGCTTAAGGTTCAAATGAAAATGTCGCTAAGATACATTTCATCAAAATCTTTCAGACATGCACTAAGTTCGGTGCGTTTCTCAAATATGAATGTCAATGCAGTGCATGTCGTGAAAAATTTGCTATTCATCGATTTTCTGGACTTTCTTATGTCAGCAAAGTTATGTCAGCTAGCTATATAGTGAAAACGCACCAACCCGTTGGGTATTTAAAGCGACTCGAACAGCTATTGTCATCATTCTTGATTTGAGACTCCAAGAGAGAACATTGACTCGAAATCATGCCGAAATACGCACACCGACTTCCAAAGTTCGAGGAGACAGATGCTCCTAGTGGCAGTGGCGAACCGACTGGCAATGGTAAGCGACATACTACAAGGCCATACACTCGACTAGAACAATCGGCGTCGATTGATTTCAAATCGTTTGGCTATCATCTCAACAGACTTGGAAGTCAGGTTACCGCGTTCGTTAACAGCAGCGACTTCGCTATGTCCAAAGAAGGTCGCGATGTCTGCAAAAAAATGGCATCGTGTCTACAGAGGGCTTCCTCTTATCAGAGAGAAGCGAGTGAACATTTGGTTGATGACCAAGAGCGCTATTTCAATGCAGAGTGGTCCAAACGCGAGAAAGCGCTTAAAGAGCAACATGAATGCGAAAGCGAAAGAATAATATCGCAGCTTCAATCGAGAAGGAACAGGCTTTGATTTCGCAAAGAGGAGAACTTCACTCGAGAAGGAAGAAGCTATTCGAGCGTTGAAAACGTGTACCATATGTTACGATGGCGAAAAAAACTGTACCTTGACGAAATGTTCGCATACTTTTTGCGAAGACTGCTGTCTGATGTTATTCGGGCAAACGTGCCCTATGTGCCGAATTGAGGTTACAGGATGGATGAAAATCCATTGGCTGATTAGATATGTATTGACTTTGTGCATATGCTTGTTTGTTGGTGATCATCGTAAATAAACGTTGAAATGCATTTCATTTGTTGGTCGTTGTTTAAGCAGTATAGATATAGTTTGATTCTACAGTAAAATAACGTTGCGCTCACAAACAACTTCATATCGAATA